>NC_050572.1:9130033-9430033 GCF_013265735.2 Oncorhynchus mykiss
TGACCAGGTACCAGGGCCCATAGGACTGACCAGGTACCAAGGCCTGTAGGACTGACCAGGGCCCGTAGGACTGACCAGGTACCAGGACCCGTAGGACTGACCAGGGCCCGTAGGACTGACCAGGTACCAGGGCCCATAGGACTGACCAGGTACCAGGGCCTGTAGGACTGACCAGGGCCTGTAGGACTGACCAGGTACCAGAGCCCATAGGACTGACCAGGTACCAAGGCCTGTAGGACTGACCAGGGCCCGTAGGACTGACCAGGTACCAGGGCCCGTAGGACTGACCAGGGCCCGTAGGACTGACCAGGTACCAGGGCCTGTATGTAGGACTGACCAGGTACCAGGGCCTGTAGGACTGACCAGGGCCTGTAGGACTGACCAGGTACCAGGGCCCATAGGACTGACCAGGTACCAAGGCCTGTAGGACTGACCAGGGCCCGTAGGACTGACCAGGTACCAGGGCCCGTAGGACTGACCAGGGCCCGTAGGACTGACCAGGTACCAGGGCCTGTATGTTGGACTGACCAGGTACCAGGGCCTGTAGGACTGACCAGGTACCAGGGCCTGTAGGACTGACCAGGTACCAGGGCTTGTAGGACTGACCAGGTATCAGGGCCTGTAGGACTGACCAGGTACCAGGGCCTGTAGGAATGACCAGGGCCCATAGGACTGACCAGGTACCAGGGCCCGTAGGACTGACCAGGGCCCGTAGGACTGACCAGGTACCAGGGCCTGTATGTAGGACTGACCAGGTGCCAGGGCCTGTAGGACTGACCAGGTGCCAGGGCCTGTAGGACTGACCAGGTACCAGGGCCTGTATGTAGGACTGACCAGGTACCAGGGCCCGTAGGACTGACCAGGGCCCGTAGGACTGACCAGGTACCAGGGCCTGTATGTAGGACTGACCAGGTATCAGGGCCTGTAGGACTGACCAGGTACCAGGGCCTGTAGGACTGACCAGGGCCCGTAGGACTGACCAGGTACCAGGGCCCGTAGGACTGACCAGGTACCAGGGCCTGTAGGACTGACCAGGGCCCGTAGGACTTACCAGGGACCGTAGGACTGACCAGGTACCAGGGCCCGTAGGACTGACCAGGGCCTGTAGGACTGACCAGGTACCAGGGCCCGTAGGACTGACCAGGTACCAGGGCCCGTAGGACTGTGGTCTAATGTAGTGCACCATATAGATCCTTCAAACTCCACTCTGAGTGATTCCCCTCTAATCAGGGACTGAATTAGACCTGGGACACCAGGTGGGTGATTCCCCTCTAATCAGGGACTGAATTAGACCTGGGATACCAGGTGGGTGATTCCCCTCTAATCAGGGACTGAATTAGACCTGGGACACCAGGTGGGTGATTCCCCTCTAATCAGGGACTGAATTAGACCTGGGACACCAGGTGGGTGCAATTAAGTATGAAGTAGAACAGAAAACCAGCAGGCTGTGAACCTCGTAGGGTCAGAGTTGAATACCCCTGAAATAGAGAATAGGGTGTCGTCCAGGACACAGCCATGTCTCTGATTCATGATTATCATCACAATAATAACTGTCGGCTGGCTCAGGCACATTGCTGTGTGTGTGTGTGTGTGTGTGTGTGTGTGTGTGTGTGTGTGTGTGTGTGTGTGTGTGTGTGTGTGTGTGTGTGTGTGTACTCCCAGGTTGTGTGCATAAGAGGACTCCTACTCACACTCACCCCTCATGCATGCCAGCATACCATACTACCACCAGTGAAATGGTCACCTGCGGTCAAAGGGTAAATCTGTTTCTCCTTTTGGCACAGCTGATCAATGTATTGTCTAATTAAAAGCAATAGAGCCCGAGGGGCTGTGATATATATGGGGAGGCAGGGTAGCCTAGTGGTTAGAGTGTTGGGAACTGGAAGTTTGCAAGTTCAAACCCCCGAGCTGACAAGGTTCTGCCCCTGAACAGGCAGTTAACCCACTGTTCCTAGGCCGTCATTGAAAATAAGAATTTGTTCTTAACTGACTTGCCTAGTTAAATAAAGATCAAATTAAATATGGCCATGACTAAGGGCTGTTCTTAAAGTACGACGCAACGAGAAGTACTTGCGTACAGCCCTTGTTGGCCATATACCACAAACCCCTGTGGTTCCTTATTGCTATTATTATTATTATTCATTATTCAGTTACCGTGGTACCAGTTCACTGGCAGGGAGCCACACCGATGCTCTTTAGTGAAACATAACTCTTCAATGTTCTCCCCATAGTGTTACCTCTCTGGCTCCGTTTCAAATGGCATGATATTCCCTATGTAGTGCATATCTTTGGACCAGAACTCTATGGGACTCCCTTATGTACCCTGGTCTAAAGCTAGGGCTCTATATACAGATGTAGGATCTTAATTTGAGCCCGTTTGCAACAGCTGGAAAATAATCCTTCAGCAATAGGATATGTGAATTATAACTTGGATTATAATTAATGGACATTTTTAAGTGGAAATTACCGACTTTAAGACGCCTTTTTAAACCTACAAATGTTATTTTCCTGCAGTTCTCAGCAACAAAATAATGATAAAATTAAGATCCTAGGCAATGCAGATTCTGTTCAGAACAGATGAGGTTTATGAAGAGTCATTAACCAGGAGAATCTAGTCTAATAGGTGCTGTATTTGATCTCTCTGATCACGATCCCAACATGTGGTAGATTGGTAATGGGAAATGACTCAATCACCTTCTGCACCATGGGTATGGACTGGCACGGATACTAGACGGAGATGGATCGTCTAAAGTTCAATCTACATAGGAGGGAATAGAGTGGAGAGAACACAGGACAGTCTGTTGTTTGTCTATAGGACATCACGTGGTCTGGATGGACTAAGGCCTGTTGTTTGTCTATAGGACATCACGTGGTCTGGATGGACTAAGACCTGTTGTTTGTCTATAGGACATCATGTGGTCTGGATGGACTAAGACCTGTTGTTTGTCTATAGGACATCATGTGGTCTGGATGGACTAAGGCCTGTTGTTTGTCTATAGGACATCATGTGGTCTGGATGGACTAAGACCTGTTGTTTGTCTATAGGACATCATGTGGTCTGGATGGACTAAGACCTGTTGTTTGTCTATAGGACATCATGTGGTCTGGATGGACTAAGGCCTGTTGTTTGTCTATAGGACATCATGTGGTCTGGATGGACGAAGGCCTGTTGTTTGTCTATAGGACATCACGTGGTCTGGATGGACTAAGACCTGTTGTTTGTCTATAGGACATCATGTGGTCTGGATGGACTAAGACCTGTTGTTTGTCTATAGGACATCACGTGGTCTGGATGGACTAAGGCCTGTTGTTTGTCTATAGGACATCATGTGGTCTGGATGGACTAAGACCTGTTGTTTGTCTATAGGACATCATGTGGTCTGGATGGACTAAGGCCTGTTGTTTGTCTATAGGACATCATGTGGTCTGGATGGACTAAGACCTGTTGTTGTCATGTTGTTGTCATGTTGTTTGTCTATAGGACATCATGTGGTCTGGATGGACTAAGACCTGTTGTTTGTCTATAGGACATCATGTGGTCTGGATGGACTAAGGCCTGTTGTTTGTCTATAGGACATCATGTGGTCTGGATGGACTAAGACCTGTTGTTTGTCTATAGGACATCATGTGGTCTGGATGGACTAAGGCCTGTTGTTTGTCTATAGGACATCATGTGGTCTGGATGGACTAAGGCCTGTTTGTCTATAGGACATCATGTGGTCTGGATGGACTAAGGCCTGTTGTTTGTCTATAGGACATCACGTGGTCTGGATGGACTAAGGCCTGTTGTTTGTCTATAGGACATCATGTGGTCTGGATGGACTAAGGCCTGTTGTTTGTCTATAGGACATCATGTGGTCTGGATGGACTAAGACCTGTTATAGCCTGATGTTGTCATGTTGTTGTCATGTTGTTTGTCCTCTTTGAGAGGGCCAGGCCTGTTCCAACTTCCAACTGCATTTAGTTTGATATGATAAGCAAATCATCAATCACATTGCGTTCTGCTGAACTTGTAACTGTGTCATTACCAGTCACTACCCCAAATAATGACATCCTTCCCCCTTCCTATCTGGGGGCTTCACCCTTTTGCCCTTCCTTGCTATCTCTTTCTGCTTTCCCCTTAAACTATCCCCTCTGTCTCTACTTTATCTATCACGGACTTCCCCTCTGCTCTCTGTCTCTATCTATCATGGACTTCTCCTCTGCTCCCTGTCTCTACTTTATCTATCACGGACTTCTCCTCTGCTCCCTGTCTCTACTTTATCTATCATGGACTTCTCCTCTGCTCTCTGTCTCTACTTTATCTATCATGGACTTCTCCTCTGCTCCCTGTCTCTACTTTATCTATCACGGACTTCTCCTCTGCTCCCTGTCTCTACTTTATCTATCATGGACTTCTCCTCTGCTCTCTGTCTCTACTTTATCTATCATGGACTTCTCCTCTGCTCCCTGTCTCTACTTTATCTATCATGGACTTCTCCTCTGCTCTCTGTCTCTACTTTATCTATCATGGACTTCTCCTCTGCTCCCTGTCTCTACTTTATCTATCATGGACTTCTCCTCTGCTCTCTGTCTCTACTTTATCTATCATGGACTTCTCCTCTGCTCCCTGTCTCTACTTTATCTATCATGGACTTCTCCTCTGCTCTCTGTCTCTCTTTTTCTTTCTCGCCCTCCCAATCTCTACCCCTCCTTTCTCCCCCCCCCCCCTCTCCCCACAATCCACCCCTCTCCACCTCCCACTCTCTCTCTTTCTCTCTCATCCCATCCCCCTCTGTCTCGCCCTCCCTCCCCTGTCCCTACACCCTCTCTCCACCCCTCCTACTCTCCCTCCCCTCTCTCTGTCCCTCCCTTTTCTCTCTACCCCTCCTACTCTCCCTCCCCTCTCTCTGTCCCTCCCTTTTCTCTCTACCCCTCCTACTCCCCCTCCCCTCTCTCTGTCCCTCCCTTTTCTCTCTACCCCTCCTACTCTCCCTCCCCTCTCTATGTCCCTCCCTTTTCTCTCTACCCCTCCTACTCTCTGTCCCTCCCTTTTCTCTCTACCCCTCCTACTCTCCCTCCCCTCTCTCTGTCCCTCCATTTTCTCTCTACCCCTCCTACTCCCTCTCCCCCCTCTCTCCCCCTCCCTCCTCTCTCAACCCCTTCTACTCTCTGTCCCTCCCCCCTCTCCCTCCTCCTAGGACCTGGATAAGACCCAGGCAGAGATTATGCGTCACCACACCAGTATCAGTGAGCTGAAGAGAAGCTTCATGGAGTCTGTTCCGGAGCCGCGGCAGAGCGAGTGGGACAAACGCCTGTCCACCCACTCACCCTTCCGCACGGCCAGCATCAACGGACAGCTGCAGCCAGGCACTGACGGGGTGAGTCAACACCAACACAACTAAAAATTGAAGTCAATAGTGGCAAAATGGGTGACCTGGCTAGTGTACCAACGAGTTTACTAGTTAAATTGCCAGGGTTAAGGGCTCTAAGGCCCTTCTAGAGATGATTACATTCCCATAGAGTCAACAGGACAACAGAACAAGCAGTCTTGGTACAGAACAGAGAGACATGGTAGCCCATGGTACTCAGAGAGACAGAGGGGTCTTTATTCTCTCTAGCCCCACTTGTAGCACCACCAGGATTCCTGACAACAATAAGATGTTTTGGAATGAAAGATGGTGCTTTTGACTCGACTTTTTGCATTTGCTGGCACAAGTTTACCGACAAGGAGGTAAACTTGACTTTCTTTGAGCAAATGTTATTGCTTTGATATTTTCTAATTGTTACTTTGGATTTCACATTAGTCATTAGTCCCAGTAGGGTTTTACTGTGGTCTTTTCTCACGTCATTCAGTTGTTGTTTTTGACACAAGTCAATGTCTAATCACTAGTCTAGAGGATGCAATCATCTCAGTTTCAATTTTTGACACAAGTCAATGTCTAATCACTAGTCTAGAGGATGCAATCATCTCAGTTTCAGTTTTTGACACAAGTCAATGTCTAATCACTAGTCTAGAGGATGCAATCATCTCAGTTTCAGTTTTTGACACAAGTCAATGTCTAATCACTAGTCTAGAGGACGCAATCATCTCAGTTTCAATTTTTGACACAAGTCAATGTCTAATCACTAGTCTAGAGGATGCAATCATCTCAGTTTCAGTTTTTGACACAAGTCAATGTCTAATCACTAGTCTAGAGGACGCAATCATCTCAGTTTCAATTTTTGACACAAGTCAATGTCTAATCACTAGTCTAGAGGACGCAATCATCTCAGTTTCAATTTTTGACACAAGTCAATGTCTAATCACTAGTCTAGAGGATGCAATCATCTCAGTTTCAGTTTTTGACACAAGTCAGTGTCTAATCACTAGTCTAGAGGACGCAATCATCTCAGTTTCAATTTTTGACACAAGTCAATGTCCAGTTTCTAGAGAATGGCAGTCAAATGTCCCACTTTACAGGACTGCTGTGCTGTGTTAATTTGAAATACGTCTAATATATTTAGTTTCCTCATACTTGGTAGAGAGATATAGAGGATTTTTCATTCCCTAAGGATATACTGTGTACAAGGGTCATAGTCAGTAGAAATTAACGTTTCAGTTTCATCAAGTGTCCATCAGTTTTCTCTGTGTTTGTGGAGCTCAGTGCGTACAGTGGACGGAGTGGAGACTCTTGGAGTCTCTTTCCCTGTGTATATTCATGTGTGTGTGTGTGTGTGTGTGTGTGTGTGTGTGTGTGTGTGTGTGTGTGTGCAGGTGAGGACGGCCTCCCTATCACCTGCATACAGAGTAGTTGGTGGCGTATCAGAGATAAAGGTACTCCAATTCAGTCCTTACTGGCCGTACAGGGGCTGGGGTATGTTGGGTTTGGCTGATCTGGGTTGGGCTGAGCTGGGTAGGGCTGAGCCGGGTTGGGCTGAGCTGGGTAGGGCTGAGCCGGGTTGGGCTGAGCTGGGTAGGGCTGAGCCGGGTTGGGCTGAGCTGGGTTGGGCTGAGCTGGGTTGGGCTGAGCTAGGTTGGGCTGAGCTGGGTTGGGCTGAGCTGGGTTGGGCTGAGCTAGGTTGGGCTGAGCTGGGTTGGGCTGAGCTGGGTTAAGCTGGGTTGGCTGAGCTGAGCTGGGTTGGCTGAGCTGAGCTGGGTTGGCTGAGCTGAGCTGGGTTGGCTGAGCTGAGCTGGGTTGGGCTGAGCTAGGTTGGGCTGAGCTGGGTTGGGCTGAGCTAGGTTGGGTTGAGCTGGGCTGGACTGGGTTGGGCTGAGCTGGGTTGGGTTGGGCTGAGCTGGGTTGAGCTGAGCTGGGTTGGGCTGAGCTGGGTTGGGCTGAACTAGGTTGGGCTGAGATAGGTTGGGTTGAGCTGGGTTGGGCTGGGCTGAACTGGGTTGGGCTGAGCTGGGTTGGTCTGAGCTGTACTGAGCTGGGTTGGGCTGAGCTGGGTAGGGCTGAGCTGGGTTGAGCTGAGCTGGGTTGGGCTGAGCTGGGTTGGGCTGAGCTGGGTTGGGTTGAGCTGGGTGGTGCTGGGATGGGTTGGGCTGGGCTGGGTTGGGTTGGGTTGGGCTGGGTTGGGTTGGGCTGGGCTGGGTTGGGTTGGGCTGGGCTGCAGTAAGAGAACGTTAGCTGGCGGTTCTTTACCAGCTAACAATAGAGAACAGACCATGTTGTGTACGGCAGCTTTATGGACGCTGTGCATGGCTGCTGTATGGAGTCTGTGTGGCCGTGACCTTAAGCAAGGCAAGAGAATCAGCTGTCTATCTTCACCCACAGGACTGTACTCTCTCGCCCCCGGCCCCGCCCCCCGGCCCCGCCCCCGCAGCCGCTGCGACTACCTTTATAGGTGTCTACTTCAAAGCCACAGACCCTAATCTTTCCCAAACCCTCACCACTGCCCCGCTCTATGATTGGCTGCTGCCAGCTTTGTCTTCCTGCTTTGATCTGCCAATCAAATCGCATGGCTGGGTTTGACCCGATAGTAGTGAAGCTGCATGACTCTGTGATGATGATGATGATGGTGGTGTCTGACGTAGTGATGAGAGACTGAAGAACAAAAACAAAAAACGCAAACAAGCAAAAAACAAACAGCGACAACAACAACAACAGAACTGACCCCCTCCTCCTCCTCCTCATTTCATTGTCTCTCCTCCACCCTGACCTGTATCCCTCCCTCACTGGTTGTTTCATGTTTTCTCTGTCTCCTCCCTCGATCTCTCTCTCCCCCCTCATATGTGTCATCTCTTCATTTCCTCCTCCCATTCCTCCTCCTCTTCTTTCTATTCCTTTTCCTCTTCCTCCACTTCTTTCTCTTCCTCCTCCTCCTCTTCTTCCTCTCCCCCCTCTTCCTCCTCCTCCTCCTCCTCTTCTTCCTCCTCCTCTTCTTCCTCACCCTCCTCCTCCTCTTCCTCCTCTTCCTATCCCTCCTCTCCCTCCTCTTCCTCCTCCTCCTCTTCTTCCTCTCCCCCCTCTTCCTCCTCCTCCTCCTCCTCTTCTTCCTCCTCCTCTTCTTCCTCACCCTCCTCCTCCTCTTCCTCCTCTTCCTCCTCCTCTTCCTATCCCTCCTCTCCCTCCTCTTCCTCCTCCTCCTCTTCTTCCTCTTCCTCCTCTTCCTCCTCTTCCTCCTCCTCTTCTTCCTTTCCCTCTGCTTCCTCCTCCTCTTCCTCTCCCTCCTCTACTCCCTCTCCCTCCTCTTCTTCCTCCTCCTCCTCCTCTTCTTCCTCTTCCTCCTCCTTCTCTTCTTCCTCTCCCTCCTCCTCCTCTCCCTCCTCTTCTTCCTCTCCCTCCTCCTCCTCTCCCTCCTCTTCTTCCTCTCCATCCTCCTCTCCCTCCTCTTGCGCCTCCTCCTCTTCTTCATGTTCTTCTTCCTCATCCTCATCTTTCCCCTTCTCCTGCCCTGCCTCATAGTCATATCCACTCCCTCCTCCTCCTCCGTATCCTCCACCTCCTCCTCCACCGCCACACCCTTCTCCTGAGGAGGATCCGGAGACCCAGAGAGGTGTTTGGGCCTTGGGTCACCGAACCTCACCGCTCCCCTCCCTTCGCTCCTCAACTGCCATGGGGCTGAAAATACAGTTTTACTCCCAGACTTGAAGCTGCCTCCAGCTACCTGGGTATTCTGCCTAGCCCAGACCCTTCTCATGTCCTGTCTATGTACCTGAAGACTCTTGCAGTATAATAAGCACTCCCATCAGAACATTGCTAAACTTTTACCCCCCAAAAAAATGTTTTCTTAACTTTCAATCTGTATTGAGTGTGGGCATGTTTATACGATAGGCCTCTGAATGGAGATGATAATCTTTAACAGGTTTTTGTCTAAAAGATCACTGAAAAAATACACCGTTCTAGAATAATGCACTAGTCTGGTGATTTGACAAGCAGTCTTGTCTTCATGAACACATTACTAACAAATCCCAAATATGAGCCAAGTCTCGATTGACCTCAATGCATTTGATAAGCTCATCTCTTTAAGGCAGGCTTGTTGACTGACTGACTATATGAGATTCAGTGAGGAGTAGATCACACTGTGATCTAGCCAACCTGCACCAAGCCAGTTTCTATAGTGGTTCTCCCCTAACGGTGTCTGATCCAAGACGTTGCACTGCCAAACAAACAGTTTGCACTAGCTAGCATTTTACCTGCCAGAGAATGCCTTTATCCAATCTAACCCCAGCCATTCCATCTAACCCCAGCCATTCAATCTAACCCCAGCCACCCAATCTAACCCCAGCCATTCCATCTAACCCCAGCCATTCCATCTAACCCCAGCCATTCATTCTAACCCCAGCCATTCCATCTAACCCCAGCCACCCAATCTAACCCCAGCCATTCATTCTAACCCCAGCCATTCCATCTAACCCCAGCCATCCAATCTAACCCCAGCCATTCAATCTAACCCCAGCCATTCAATCTAACCCCAGCCATTCAATCTAACCCCAGCCATTCAATCTAACCCCAGCCACTCAATCTAACCCCAGCCATTCAATCTAACCCAGCCATTCATTCTAACCCCAGCCATTCAATCTAACCCCAGCCATTCAATCTAACCCCAGCCATTCAATCTAACCCCAGCCATTCAATCTAACCCCAGACACTCAATCTAACCCCAGCCATTCAATCTAACCCCAGCCATTCAATCTAATCCCAGCCATTCAATCTAACCCCAGCCACTCAATCTAACCCCAGCCACTCAATCTAACCCCAGCCATTCAATCTAACTCCAGCCATTCAATCTAACCCCAGCCACTCAATCTAACCCCAGCCATTCAATCTAACCCCAGCCATTCAATCTAACCCCAGCCACTCAATCTAACCCCAGCCACTCAATCTAACCCCAGCCATTCAATCTAACCCCAGACACTCAATCTAACCCCAGCCATTCAATCTAACCCCAGCCATTCAATCTAATCCCAGCCATTCAATCTAACCCCAGCCACTCAATCTAACCCCAGCCACTCAATCTAACCCCAGCCATTCAATCTAACTCCAGCCATTCAATCTAACCCCAGCCACTCAATCTAACCCCAGCCATTCAATCTAACCCCAGCCATTCAATCTAACCCCAGCCACTCAATCTAACCCCAGCCACTCAATCTAACCCCAGCCATTCAATCTAACCCCAGCATGGAGGAGCAAAGCCCCATAAAATCTCTCCAGCCCCAGAACTGCTGCTGCCACCACTGCCCTGGAGGTTGGTCCGGCCTGGTCAGACCACCCTGGACCCTGACCCTCATTGCCTAGAGCCGGAGATCCTGAGTTAGGCTGAAGCTCAGTGATGGGACCTACCACTCACTACTATCAAAGGTCACTCACTACTGCCACCACTGCCTCCCCTTCTGCCCTCACTTCAACAGTAGATCATTTCATTACAGGAGTATCACATACCACCACTCTCCTGCTCCTCCCTCTCCCTCCTCCCCCATCCCTTCCCCCTCCTTCCCATCCCTCCTCCACCTCCCTCCCCTTGTCCCCCCATCCCTTCCCCCTCCTCCACCTCCCTCCCCTTGTCCCCCCTCCTCCACCTCCCTCCTCTTGTCCCATCACTTCCCCTCCTCCACCTCCCTCCCCTTGTCCCCCCTCCTCCACCTCCCTCCTCTTGTCCCATCACTTCCCCTCCTCCACCTCCCTCCCCTTGTCCCCCCTCCTCCACCTCCCCCCTTGTCTCCCCATCCCTTCCCCTCCTCTACCTCCCTCCCCTTGTCCCATCCCTTCCCCTCCTCCACCTCCCCCCTTGTCCCCCCGTCCCTTCCCCTCCTCCACCTCCCTCCCCTTGTCCCCCCTCCTCCACATCCCTCCCCTTGTCTCCCTGTCCCTGTCCCTTCCCCTCCTCCACCTCCCTCCCCTTGTCCCATCCCTTCCCCTCCTCCACCTCCCTCCCCTTGTCCCCCCGTCCCTTCCCCTCCTCTACCTCCCTCCCCTTGTCTCCCTGTCCCTTCCCATCCTCCCCTCCTCCACCTCCCTCCCCTTGTCCCATCCCTTCCCCTCCTCCACATCCCTCCCCTTGTCTCCCTGTCCCTTCCCATCCTCCCCTCCTCCACCTCCCTCCCCTTGTCCCCCCTCCTCCACCTCCCTCCCCTTGTCCCCCTCCTCCATCTCCCTCCCCTTGTCCCATCCCTTCCCCTCCTCCACCTCCCTCCCCTTGTCCCCCCGTCCCTTCCCCTCCTCTACCTCCCTCCCCTTGTCTCCCTGTCCCTTCCCATCCTCCCCTCCTCCACCTCCCTCCCCTTGTCCCGTCCCTTCCCCTCCTCCACCTCCCTCCCCTTGTCCCCCCGTCCCTTCCCCTCCTCCACCTCCCTCCCCTTGTCCCCCCGTCCCTTCCCCTCCTCCACCTCCCTCCCCTTGTCCCCCCGTCCCTTCCCCTCCTCCACCTCCCTCCCCTTGTCCCCCCGTTCCTTCCCCTCCTCTACCTCCCTCCCCTTGTCCCCCTGTCCCTTCCCCTCCTCCACCTCCCTCCCCTTGTCTCCCTGTCCCTTCCCATCCTCCCCTTCTCCCTGCCTGTCTGTTGGCCATTCCCCCACGTCTGTTCATTGTTTTCTGTCTCTCTTGGTCTCCCGTTGCTGAACACAGCGAGGGAAGCGTCCTCTGTTTGAATACCAGGTAAAATTACTGAGACAGCAACAACAGGCCTCCTCACCCTCCGGGGGACCACTGCTCCTCAGACACCACTATCTACAGGAGGAAGAAGATTATACTTCTGAGGAGGACGAGGCTCGGGGCCGGGGGAACACTCTGAGGGTCTCTATCGAAATGCCTGAGGAAGAGCAGGAGGAGGAGGAAGACAGGGTCATTGGGCCCTCAGCCTGCCAGTTGTACCCAGCCATGCTCCAGCTCCAACCGTCCCATGTCTCCTTCTCTCTCCTGTCTGGACTGCTGGTCATGTTTCTCACTCTGTGTTGGCTGGTGTTTATCTGACTGGCCGGTCCGGTGGACAGAGAGAGAGAGCCCTCTACTGAAATGAACCACCCAGTGACTGGCCGGTCCGGTGGACAGAGAGAGAGCCCTCTACTGAAATGAACCACCCAGTGACTGGCCGGTCCGGTGGACAGAGAGAGAGAGCCCTCTACTGAAATGAACCACCCAGTGACTGGCCGGTCCGGTGGACAGAGAGAGAGAGCCCTCTACTGAAATGAACCACCCAGTCAAGTAGCCTTGTTTAAGGACAGAGACAGAATTCTCTGTCATCTGACTCCAACACACAAAGACAGACAGACACAAAGACAGACAGACAGACAGACAGACAGACAGACAGACAGACAGACAGACAGACACAAACCCCTATTGAACATTACACTGAGTGAATTACCAGGTTATTTTTGCATTGAGGACAATGGCGTTGTTGTCCCTGCCAGCACTTTTTTTCCAGGAAGTGTTGAGAGCTGTATTTGGCCTAGCGCCCTTGACTTATATCCGGACTTCAAGGATCTTCTACAACTTTTACTTACAATATTCCATGTTTAAAAGAAAACAAAATACACCCAGTGTTACTAACAAACTTTGTTTGCCACACTGACTCGTCCCTGCTTGTGTTTAGCCTGTTTGACTACTGTTTATTTTCTCCCTCTGTCCACAGGATTCTTAAACTTACACTTAAATTGACGTCATGCGATGCAAAATGCATCATAGCGGCTGTATTTCTGTATTTTGAAAGTGATGTATCTTGAAAACTTGATTGCTGACATGCAAAACATGTTGGGATTATATCAACAATGGACTAATGAAACAAATACCAAAATATCGTTTTTGGGTGGAGTTGTCCTTTAAGTCAAATTTTCCCCTTAGTCTCTCGTTTTTTTTTGGGGGGGGGGACTTTTCCTTTCAGTGGAAGTTAGCGTTCATCCCTTAGTGTTTCAATCAATCAGTGTAGTGCAGTGTCTCCTGGACAGCTCTGCTGTATGGCACGAGATTATTTCAATCTATGGCCAGCCGTCTCTCCAACAGCCTGTGAGATCTGTATTGCTGATCTTGGATCAGACGGGACAGACGGGACAGACAGGATAGACAGGACAGACGGGACAAATGGGACAGACGGGACAGACAGGATAGACGGGACAGACAGGATAGACGGGACAGACGGGACAAACGCGACAGACGGGACAGACGGCAACAGACGGGACAGACGCAACAGACAGGATAGACGGGATAGACAGGACAGACGGCAACAGACGGGACAGACGGCAACAGACGGTACAGACGGCGACAGACGGCAACAGACAGGATAGACGGGACAGACGCAACAGACGGGACAGACAGGATAGACGGGATAGACAGGACAGACGGGACAAACGCGACAGACGGCAACAGACGGGACAGACGCAACAGACAGGATAGACGGGATAGACAGGACAGACGGGACAGACGGCAACAGACGGGACAGACGGCAACAGACGGTACAGACGGCGACAGACGGCAACAGACAGGATAGACGGGACAGACGGCAACAGACGGGACAGACGGCAACAGACGGGACAGACGGCAACAGACGGGACAGACGGCAACCGACAGGATAGACAGGACAGACAGGATAGACAGGATAGACGGGACAGACAGGATATAGACGGGACAGACAGGATAGACGGGACAGACAGGATAGACGGGACAGACAGGACAGACAGAACAGACAGGATAGACGGGACAAACAGGACAGACGGGACAAACGGGACAGACAGGACAGACAGGATATACGGGACAGACAGGATAGACGGGTTGTATTTAAGAGAAGAACCCATGACTTATTACTATCCTCACCATAGGGCGCTCATGTAACTGAAATTACCTTTAAACCCATGTTGCTGTTGTTGCACTCATAAAGGCAAGGGGATGCATTCCAAATACCACCCTATTCTCTATATAGTGCCCTACTTTTGAAAAGTAGTGCACTAAATATGGAATACGGTGCCATTTGGGATGCAGATATGGTATACTTGGTGTACTTGTTTACCTGACTGACATCACTACCGGTAACCAAAAAGGAACACTGGTTGCTAAGCATTCCACTACTGTTGATGGTTGCCTGCCACTTTGTCATCTGCTTGCTTTAAATCAAACCTGCGTGTCCTAACAATCACTGCCCAGAGAGAGAGAGAGAGAGAGAGAGAGAGAGAGAGAGAGAGAGAGAGAGAGAGAGAGAGAGAGAGAGAGAGAGAGAGAGAGAGAGAGAGAGAGAGAGAGAGAGAGAGAGAGAGAGAGAGAGAGAGAGAGAGAGAGAGAGAGAGAGAGAGAGAGAGAGAGAGAGAGAGAGAGAGAGAGAGAGAGAGAGAGAGAGAGAGAGAGAGAGAGAGAGAGAGAGAGAGAGAGAGAGAGAGAGAGAGAGAGAGAGAGAGAGAGAGAGAGAGAGAGAGAGAGAGAGAGAGAGAGAGAGAGAGAGAGAGAGAGAGAGAAAAATTGTCTTCTGTCCAGAAAAGATGGTGCTTTATTTTTTAAACTGATTTAAACCACGATAATAAGTAACAACGACATCTATCAACCCACTTGCTGATTACTCATCCAACTAGGTGAGTTTGGATTGAAGATACTGTATGTGTCAATGCTTGACTAGTTTAGAGAATTTTGGAATGTCTTCCTGTATGAAATACCACCACTCATAGACTGAGTCTAAAGCCATTGAAATGCTATTTGAGAAGTGTACTCTCCAAGGTCTGTCTTGATCCTGGCTAGTCCTTACAGCACAGTTGCACTGTTAGAAATTCTATGGAAAAGTATTGTTTACCAATGGAGTGGTGGTGGAAGTGTATTCAATAACTGTGTGCATGTGAGTACATGTCCGGTTCCTGTATTAGTTCCTCTCTGTATTAGTTCCTCTTCCTGTATTAGTTCCTCTTCCTGTATTAGTTCCTGTTGCTGTATTAGTTCCTCTTCCTGTATTAGTTCTGGTTGCTGTACTCATTCCTGTTCCTGTATTAGTTCCTCTTCCTGTATTAGTTCCTCTTCCTGTATTAGTTCCTGTATTAGTTCCTGTTCCTGTATTGGTTCCTCTTCCTGTATTAGTTCTGGTTGCTGTACTCATTCCTGTTCCTGTATTAGTTCCTCTTCCTGTATTAGTTCCTCTTCCTGTATTAGTTCCTGTATTAGTTCCTGTTCCTGTATTGGTTCCTCTTCCTGTATTCATTTATGTTTCTATATTAGTTACTTTTCCTGTAATAATTCATGTATTTGTGTATTAGTTCCTGTTCCTGTATTAGTTCCTGTTCCTGTATGAGTGTTTGTGTATTAGTTCCTGTTCCTGTGTTAGTTCCTGTTCCTGTATTAGTTCCTGTTCCTGTGTTAGTTCCTGTTCCTGTATTAGTTCCTGTTCCTGTATTAGTTAGTGTTTGTGTATTAGACCCTGTTCCTGTGTTAGTTCCTGTACCTGTATTTGTGTATTAGTTCCTGTTCCTGTATTTGTTCCTGTTCCTGTATTAGTTAGTGTTTGTGTATTAGTTCCTGTTCCTGTATTTGTTCCTGTTCCTGTATTAGTTCCTGTTCCTGTATTAGTTAGTGTTTGTGTATTAGTTCCTGTTCCTGTATATGTTCCTGTTCCTTGATTAGTTCCTGTTCCATATTAGTTCCTGTTCCTGTATATGTTCCTGTTCCATATTAGTTCCTGTTCCTGTATTAGTTCCTGTTCCTGTATTAGTTCCTGTTCCTGTATTAGTTAGTGTTTGTGTATTAGACCCTGTTCCTGTGTTAGTTCCTGTACCTGTATTTGTGTATTAGTTCCTGTTCCTGTATTTGTTCCTGTTCCTGTATTAGTTAGTGTTTGTGTATTAGTTCCTGTTCCTGTATATGTTCCTGTTCCATATTAGTTCCTGTTCCTGTATTAGTTAGTGTTTGTGTTATAGTTCCTGTTCTTGTATTAGTTAGTGTTTGTGTATTAGTTCCTGTTCCTGTATTAGTTCCTGTTCCTGTATTAGTTCCTGTATTTGTTCCTGTTCCTGTATTAGTTCCTGTTCCTGTATTAGTTGGTGTTTCTGTATTAGTTCCTCTTTCTGTATTAGTTAGTGTTTGTGTATTGGTTCCTGTTCCTGTATTAGTTAGTGTTTGTGTATTAGTTCTTGTTCCTGTATTAGTTAGTGTTTGTGTATTAGTTCCTGTTCCTGTATTAGTTAGTGTTTGTGTATTAGTTCCTGTTCCTGTATTAGTTAGTGTTTGTGTATTAGTTCCTGTTCCTGTATTAGTTGGTGTTTGTGTATTAGTTCCTGTTCCTGTTCCTATATATATTACTACCGTGTATATATATTACTTGTATATAATATAGTAATATATACAGTAATACATATACATACATATATAATACAGTAATATATATATATATATTACTACCGTGTATATATATTACTACCGTATGTATATTACTACTGTGTATATATAATGCTACTGTATATATATTACTACTGTGTATATATATTGCTACTGTTGTTCTGTTTCATGCTGTGTTGTCCTGTATATATATGTATATATATTACTACTGTGTATATATACTGCTACTGTTGTTCTGTTTCATGCTGTGGTGTCCTGTGTGTATATATATTACTACTGTGTATATATATTACTACTGCTGTTCTGTTTCATGCTGTGGTGTCCTGTGTGTGTGTATATATATATATATATATATATATATATTACTACTGCTGTTCTGTTTCATGCTGTGTTGTCCTGTATATATATATATATATATATATATATATTACTACTGTGTATATTTATTACTACTGCTGTTCTGTTTCATGCTGTGGTGTCCTGTATATATATATATATATATATATATATATATTACTACTGTGTATATTTATTACTACTGCTGTTCTGTTTCATGCTGTGGTGTCCTGTGTATATATGTATATATATTACTACTGTGTATATATATTACTACTGTGTATATTTATTACTACTGCTGTTCTGTTTCATGCTGTGGTGTCCTGTGTATATATATATATATATATATATATATATATATTACTACTGTGTATATATATTACTACTGCTGTTTTGTTTCATGCTGTGGTGTCCTGTATATATATATATATATATTACTACTGTGTATATTTATATTACTACTGTGTATATTTATTACTACTGCTGTTCTGTTTCATGCTGTGGTGTCCTGTGTATATATATATATATATATATATATATATTACTACTGTGTATATATTACTACTGTGTATATATATTACTACTGTGTATATATATTACTACTGCTGTTCTGTTTCATGCTGTGGTGTCCTGTATATATATATATATATTTACTACTGTGTATATATATTACTACTGCTGTTTTGTTTCATGCTGTGGTGTCCTGTATATATATATATATATATTACTACTGTGTATATTTATATTACTACTGTGTATATTTATTACTACTGCTGTTCTGTTTCATGCTGTGGTGTCCTGTGTATATATATATATATATATATATATATATATTACTACTGTGTATATATTACTACTGTGTATATATATTACTACTGTGTATATATATTACTACTGCTGTTCTGTTTCATGCTGTGGTGTCCTGTGTGTATATATATATATATATATTACTACTGTGTATATATATATTACTACTGCTGTTCTGTTTCATGCTGTGGTGTCCTGTATGCTAAGAAATGACAGATGTATTAATTTTGAATGTCTGTTTTTAGATGTTGGACTTTTTTGATGGGGAGGGTGTTTTGTCTGATCACTAATTAGGGATATCCACTCTTTCCATAGTGTTTTAAAATTTTTCTGGGGGGGGGGGGGGTCTGTTTTGCTGCTAATTAGGGAACTCCCCTTCACCCCTCCGATGTTGACTCTCTAATTAAGGAACTCCTCTCCACCCCTCTGATGTTGACTCTCTAATTAGGGACCTCCCCTCCACCCCCTCTGATGTTGACTCTCTAAGTAGGGAACTCCCCTCCACTACTCTGATGTTGACTCTCTAATTAGGGAACTCCCCTCCAACCCCTCTGATGTTGACTCTCTAATTAGGGAACTCCCCTCCACCCCCTCTGATCTTGACTCTCTAATTAGGGAACTCCCCTCCACCCCTCTGATGTTGACTCTCTAATTAGGGAACTCCCCTCCACTACCGTAATATTGGTTCTTGGTCTCTAACTCCAGGAAAATGAACTCGTCCTAGAAATGAGCTCTCCTTAATTATTAGTTGTCACGTGGATAGCTTGACTTTGAAAAGGACGACACAGTGTGAAGATTGCCCTGTTTTGAACAGATGTCCAGCATGCACTCTGCTATAGCTGTCATATCACATATCTGCTCCTTTCATGGGCTCAAAATTATATCCGACTTGAATAAGTGAACAAAATCAAATGACTTTCTTTTTTTTATCTTGTGGGCTCGCTCTTGCTTTCTGTCTCTACACCACTCTCTTCCTCTCTCTCTTCCTCTCTCTCTCTTTCTCTGTCTCTTCCTCTCTCTCTCTCCCTCTCTCACCCTCTAACTCTCACTCTCTTGGTTTCTCTCTCTCACTCTTTCTCTGTCTCTTCCTCTCTCTCTCGTTCTCTCTCACCCTCTAACTCTCACTCTCTCGGTTTCTCTCTCAATCTTTCTCTGTATCTCTATCTCTGTCTGTTTCTCTCTCTCTCTCTCTCTCTCTCACCCTTTAACTCTCACTCTCTTGGTTTCTCTCTCTCTCTCTGTTTCTTTGTATCTCTATCTCTGTCTGTTTCTCTGTCCCTCTTATTCTCTCTGTTTCTTCCTCCCTCCCTTCCTGGCAAAGTATTTGAGATGAAAGATTAGAAAGCGAAATGAAAGTTATTTATGATCCCTCTCATTTGCATAATCTGCATATCTGAGTGCTAGTGTGTGGATAATTGGAGTGGCAAGTTGCCATGGAGCCCGCTGTGGGCTTGATCCTCCTATCCATCGTCCCAGAGGGGCACTCTTATTATGAAAAGCACACGGCTCGACCCCTGTGAGGCGCTCTTATTATGAAAAGCACATGGCTCGACCCCTGTGAGGCGCTCTTATTATGAAAAGCACACGGCTCGACCCCTGTGAGGCGCTCTTATTATGAAAAGCACACGGCTCGACCCCTGAGAGGCGCTCTTATTATGAAAAGCACACAGCTCGACCCCTGTGAGGCGCTCTTATTATGAAAAGCACACTGCTCGTCCCCTGAGAGGCGCTCTTATTATGAAAATCACACAGCTCGTCCCCCGGGACTAGTCAGGTTACTTTACAGTGTTTTATCACATTGGGTAAAAAAAAATTACTAGGCAAGTCAGTTAAGAACAAATTCTTATTTACAATGACGGCCTAGTGGGTTTAACTGCCTTGTTCAGGGGCAGAAAGACAGATTTTTACCTTGTCAGCTCGGGGATTCGATCTTGCAACCTTTCGGTTAACTAGTCCAACGCTCTAACCACTAGGCTGGCTGAATGCCAAATGTCACCACATTCCCTGTGTAGTGCTCTACTTTTGACCAGAGCACTATGTGCCCTATAGGGCCCTGGTCAATAGTAGTGCACTACATAGGGAATAGGATGCTTCTATGGGCCCTGGTCAACAGTAGTGCACTACATAGGGATTAGGATGCCAGTTGGGTCGTAGTTTTGTCTCTGTGCTGCAGCCCATCCTCTGGAGAGCTCTCTCTCTCTCTCTTTCAAAACAACGCAATTACACTTTTCTCTCTCTTGACAATGTTTCTCCCTCAACTTAATTGTTTGTTTTTGTTTCTTGAAAAAAAAAACTATAGCAGTTCTTTTTTTCCCCTTTTTATTTTTAGATTGAGAATAATGTGTTCTCGCTAGAGTAGGAAGGTTCAGTTTGAATAAGCACTTCATGAATCATCATTTTTCCCATGAATCATCATTTTTCCCATGAAGCATCTTTTTTTTAAGCGATTGCAACAGTTTCTTCTGTCTCCAACCCCTAATCTACACTTAGTTTAAGTAGATTGTCTGAGACACTGGGATGGGATGATAGTTCTGGCTACAGCCACACCTTCAGCACAAGGGGAATGGATAGACAGGGGATAGTCACAGAGAACGAACAGGGGATAGTCACAGAGAACGAACAGGGGATAGTCACAGAGAACGAACAGGGGATAGTCACAGAGAACGAACAGGGGATAGTCACAGAGAACGAACAGGGGATAGTCACAGAGAACGAACAGGGGATAGTCACAGAGAATGAACAGGGGATAGTCACATGGTATGAACAGGGGATAGTCACAGAGAACGAATCAAATCAATGTATTTATAAAGCCCTTCGTACATCAGCTGATGTCTCAAAGTGCTGTACAGAAACCCAGCCTAAAACCCCAAACAGCAAGCAATGCAGGTGTAGAAGCACAGTGGCTAGGAAAAACTCCCTAGAAAGGCCAGAACCTAGGAAGAAACCTAGAGAGGAACCAGGCTATGTGGGGGTGGCCAGTCCTCTTCTGGCTGTGCCGGGTGGAGATTATAACAGAGCATGGCCAAGAAGTTCAAATGTTCATAAATGACCAGCATGGTCAAATAATAATAATCACAGGCAGAACAGTTGAAACTGGAGCAGCAGCACGGCCAGGTGGACTGGGGACAGCAAGGAGTCATCATGTCAGGTAGTCCTGAGGCATGGTCCTAGGGCTCAGGTCCTCCGAGAGAGAGAAAGAAAGAGAGAATTAGAGAGAGCATACTTAAATTCACACAGGACACCGGATAGGACAGGAGAAGTACTCCAGATATAACAAACTGACCCTAGCCCCCCGACACATAAACTACTGCAGCATAAACACTGGAGGCTGAGACAGGAGGGGTCAGGAGACACTGTAGCCCCATCCGATGACACCCCCGGACAGGGCCAAACAGGAAGGATATAACCCCACCCACTTTGCCAAAGCACAGCCCCCACACCACTAGAGGGATATCTTACCATCCTGAGACAAGGCCGAGTATAGCCCACAAAGATCTCCGCCACGGTACAACCCAAGGGGGGGCGCCAACCCAGGCAGGATGACCTGATGATCACATCAGTAACTCAACCCACTCAAGTGACGCACCCCTCCTAGGGACGGTATGAAAGAGCCCTAGTAAGCCAGTGACTCAGCCCCTGTAATAGGGTTAGAGGCAGAGAATCCCAGTGGAAAGAGGGGAACCGGCCAGGCAGAGACAGCAAGGGCGGTTCGTTGCTCCAGAGCCTTTCCGTTCACCTTCACACTCCTGGGCCAGACTACACTCAATCATATGACCCACTGAAGAGATTAGTTTTCAGTAAAGACTTCAAGGTTGAGACCGAATTTGCGTCTCTCACATGGGTAGGCAGACCATTCCATAAAAATGGAGCTCTATAGGAGAAAGCCCAGCCTCCAGCTGTTTGCTTAGAAATTCTAGGGACATTTAGGAGGCCTGCGTCTTGTGACCGTAGTGTACGTGTAGGTATGTACGGCAGGACCAAATCAGAGAGATGGGTAGGAGCAAGCCCATGTAATGCTTTGTAGGTTAGCAGTAAAATCTTGAAATCAGCCCTTGCCTTGACAGGAAGCCAGTGTAGGGAGGCTAGCACTGGAGTAATATGATCAAATTTTTTGGTTCTAGTCAGGATTCTAGCAGCCGTATTTAGCACTAACTGAAGTTTATTTAGTGCTTTATCCAGGTAGCCGGAAAGTAGAGCATTGCAGTAGTCCAACCTAGAAGTGACAAAAGCGTGGATTAATTTTTCTGCATAATTTTTGGACAGAAAGTTTCTGATTTTTGCAATGTTACGTAGATGGAAGTAAGCTGTCCTTGAAACAGTCTTGATATGTTCTTCAAAAGAGAGATCAGGGTCCAAAGTAACGCAGAGGTCCTTCACAGTTTTATTTGAGACGACTGTACAACCATTAAGATTAATGAACAGGGGACATTCACATGGTGTGAACAGGGGATAGTCACAGAGAACGAACAGGGGATAGTCACATGGTATGAACAGGGGATAGTCACAGGGAGCGAACAGGGGACATTCACATGGTGTGAACAGGGGATAGTCACAGAGAACGAACAAGGGATAGTCACAGAGAATGAACAGGGGATAGTCACAGAGAGCGAACAGGGGACATTCACATGGTGTGAACAGGGGATAGTCACAGAGAACGAACAAGGGATAGTCACAGAGAATGAACAGGGGATAGTCACAGAGAATGAACAGGGGATAGTCACAGAGAACGAACAGGGGATAGTCACAGAGAATGAACAGGGGATAGTCACAGAGAATGAACAGGGGATAGTCACATGGTATGAACAGGGGATAGTCACAGAGAACGAACAGGGGATAGTCACATGTTGTGGACAGGGGACTATGGGTCATAGGTCATCGTGGGTCATGACAGGTCTGTGCTAGATGGGTTGGGAGAGAATACTGTATGTGGAGAAACGTGTATGAATGATGTATATAGTATTCTGTCATACTACAGAAGGTTCTGATAAATCTAGTATGTAGTTAGAGAGGGTGGTTGGGAAGTGAGGATACGACAAACTCAATATTCACCGTGTGTATTCCCCCTCTCCTCACAGCCTAACGTGGTGAAAACACAGACAATCACCATCTCCGACGTGTCTAACTCCCTGCGAGGAGACGTCTCTAACAAGGAGGTCCCCATCGTGCACACTGAGACCAAGACCATTACCTACGAGTCAGCGCAGGTGAGCGGGATCAATATTTATTAAATAAATCCCTTTATTAACCCAATGAGTTTGTTTTAACAGTGAACTGGGTCGTATTCATCAGGATACCCAACTGGGATTTTTTTTTTTTAAACATCTTGCAACGTAAAATTAAAGACAAGCATTTCTTATTGGACAATTGCTGGTAGTCCCTCCCTGTTTCATTGTGTTTTCTTCCTTTTGGTGCCTAATGAACTTGATCCTGTTGTCTTTCTCACAGCCGGTAGACAATGTACAGTCGTGGCCAAAAGTTTTGAGGATGACACAAATATTAATTTTCACAAAGTCTGCTGCCTCAGTTTGTATGATGGCAATTTGCATATACTCCAGAATGTTATGAAGAGTGATCAGATGAATTACAATTAATTGCAAAGTCCCTCTTTGCCATACAAATGAACTGAATCCCCCCCCAAATATTTCCACTGCATTTCAGCCCTGCCACAAAAGGACCAACTGACATCATGTCAGTGATTCTCTCGTTAACACAGGTGTGAGTGTTGACAAGGACAAGGCTGGAGTTCGATTGAGTTCGAATAACAGACTGGAAGCTTCAAAAGGAGGGTGGTGCTTGGAATCATTGTTCGTCCTCTGTCAACCATGGTTACCTGCAAGGAAACACATGCCGTCATCATTGCTTTGCGCAAAAAGGGCTTCACAGGCAAGGATATTGCGGCCAGTAAGATTGCACCTTAATCAACCATTTATTGGATCATCAAGAACTTCAAGGAGAGCGGTTCAATTGTTGTGAAGAAGGCTTCAGGGCGCCCAAGAAAATCCAGCAAGTGCCAGGACCGTCTCCTAAAGTTGATTCAGTTGCGGTATCGGGGCACCACCAGTACAGAGCTTGCTCAGGAATGGCAGCAGGCAGGTGTGAGTGCATCTGCACGCACAGTGAGGCGAAGACTTTTGGAGGATGGCCTGGTGTCAAGAAGGGCAGCAAAGAAGCCACTTCTCTCCAGGAAAAACATCAGGGACAGACTGATATTTGGCAAAAGGTACAGGGATTGGACTGCTGAGGACTGGGGTGAAGTCATTTTCTCTGATGAATCCCCTTTCTGATTGTTTGGGGCATCCGGAAAAAAGCTTGTCCGGAGAAGACAAGGTGAGCGCTACCATCAGTCCTGTGTCATGCCAACAGTAAAGCATCCTGAGACCATTCATGGGTGGAGTTGCTTCTCAGCCAAGGGAGTGAGCTCACTCACAATTTTGCCTAAGAACACAGCCATGAATAAAGAATGGTACCAACACATCCTCCGAGAGCAACTTCTTCCAACCATCCAGGAACAGTTTGGTGACGAACAATGCCTTTTCCAGCATGACGGAACACCTTGCCATAAGGAAAAAGTGATAACTAAGTGGCTCGGGAATAAAACATTGATATTTTGGGTCCATGGCCAGGAAACTCCCCAGACCTTAATCCCATTGAGAACTTGTGGTCAATCCTCAAGAGGCAGGTGGACAAACAAACAAATTCTGACAAACTCCAAGCAATGATTATGCAAGAATGGGGTGCCATCAGTCAGGATGTGGCCCAGAAGTTAATTGACAGCATGCCAGGGCGGATTGCAGAGGTCTTGAAAAAGAAGGGTCAACACTGTAAATATTGACTCTTTGCATCAACTTCATGTAGTTGTCAATAAAAGCCTTTGACACTGAAGGAAATGCTTGTAATTATACTTCAGTATTAAAAGACACTGAAGCAGCAAAACTCAAAAGTTTTGGCCACGACTGTAGTCCTAAATGAACCTCTTTTCTCCCCCTTGTGTTAACATAGTGTCTCCTTCAGCCCGTAGACAGCCAGGCAGAAAGGGACACTGGAGTGCTGCTGAGTGCCCAGACCATCACCTCAGAGACAGTCAGTACAACCACCACCACTCAAATCACCAAGGTACGTCCGTCCTGGGCTTCCTGACCTAGGATCACTTTTGCCTTTGTAGATGTTTTCCATTAACATTTTAGTCTTGTAGCACATGGAGGGTACCTAAAATGTTCTGCTTCGTGGCCCACCAATCGAGATGTCTTTTGAGTGGCGACCCACCATAAGGGTTGAGCAGTGAACAAACATACACAGATCAAAGAATAAGTACAAATTTGATAATACCCTCTTCTGCCTCAAAGCTTCTCTCTCTCTCTCTCTCTCTCTCTCTCTCTCTCTCTCTCTCTCTCTCTCTCTCTCTCTCTCTCTCTCTCTCTCTCTCTCTCTCTCTCTCTCTCTCTCTCTCTCTCTCTCTCTCTCTCTCTCTCTCTCTCTCTCTCTATTCAGTATCTCTATTCAGTATCTCTGACAGTATGTTGTCAGGTCAAAGCGGCTCTCTCTCTCTATATATATATGCAGTATCTCTCTAACAGAATGTTGTCAGGTCAAAGCTGATCTCTTTCTACCCCTGGCGCTTGATATTTCTGATCCCCCACATTTTTGTATTTTTTTTTATTTAAAACTCTTTCTCTTTCACTTTGAGACGGTGAAAGGAGGCATCTCAGAGACTCGCATTGAGAAGAGGATTGTGATAACTGGAGACACAGAGATTGATCACGACAAGGTGGGGGACAGATTTCTACTTCTCTCCACCGGCCCTGTGCTCGCTGGCTGTGTGTGTGTTCTGTTAGAGACCACTTCAGTGGAGTAACAATACACCCTACCTCACCCTACCTGAGTCCTCTGTGTAATAAAATCAGAGAATTAGAGCTATTACACAGAATCTATGCAGAATCTACCCTACCTCACCCTACCTCACCCTACCTCACCCTACCTGACCCTACCTCACCCTACCTGAGTCCTCTGTGTAATAAAATCATAGAATTAGAGCTATTACACAGAATCTATGCAGAATCTACCCTACCTCACCCTACCTCACCCTACCTCACCCTACCTCACCCTACCTCACCCTACCTGAGTCCTCTGTGTAATAAAATCAAAAGATAAAAGAGCTTGTTTTGTTGCTGTGATGTGAACTGAACACAGTCTTGTCCGAATGTAGTATCCCTTTTAGTGTTTCCTTGGGTGATGAATGTTTCCAACTCAGTGGTCGTGTGGGTTTCAGCGACTCTATTTGCTTGTGTTTAATAATGATGTCTTTAATGTATGTATAGCCTTTTTATTAGTGCCATCAATCTCCATATTGAACCTTCCCCTGTGTGTGTGTGTGTGTGTGTGTGTGTGTGTGTGTGTGTGTGTGTGTGTGTGTGTGTGTGGGTGTGTGTGTGTGTGTGTGTGTGTGTGTGTGTGTGTGTGTGTGTGTGTGTGTGTGTGTGTGTGTGTATTCCCTCTTCTCAGGCTCTGGCCCAGGCTATCAAGGAGGCGAAGGAGCAGCACCCGGACATGTCTGTGACCAAAGTGGTGGTGCACCAGGAAACAGAGATCACCCCCGATTAACCCCAGGCTCACCTTTCCTATGACCAGGTCAGTGGTAACCCTAACCCACAGTGAGAGAGAGAGACACTCAGAGAGACAGAGAGAGACACTCAGAGAGAGAGAGACCTGGGCCCTGACAGTAAATCTCAGTAAGACCAAAATAATGGTGTTCCAAAAAGGTCCAGTCACCAGGACCACAAATACAATTTCCATCTAGACACTGTTGCCCTAGAGCACACAAAAAACTATACATACCTTGGCCTAAACATCAGCGCCACAGGTAACTTCCACAAAGCTGTGAACGATCTGAGAGACAAGGCAAGAAGGGCATTCTATGCCATCAAAAGGAACATAAATTTCAACATACCAATTAGGATCTGGCTAAAAATACTTGAATCAGTTACAGAACCCATTGCCCTTTATGGTTGTGAGGTCTGGGGTCCGCTCACCAACCAAGACTTCACAAAATGGGACAAACACCAAATTGAGACTCTGCACGCAGAATTCTGCAAAAATATCCTCCGTGTACAACGTAGAACACCAAATAATGCATGCAGAGCAGAATTAGGCCGATACCCACTAATTATCAAAATCCAGAAAAGAGCCGTTAAATTCTACAACCACCTAAAAGGAAGCGATTCCCAAACCTTCCATAACAAAGCCATCACCTACAGAGAAATGAACCTGGAAAAGAGTCCCCTAAGCAAGCTGGTCCTGGGGCTCTGTTCACAAACACAAACAGACCCTACAGAGCCCCAGGACAGCAGCACAATTAGACCCAAGCAAATCATGAGAAAACAAAAAGATAATTACTTGACACATTGGAAAGAATTAACAAAAAAACAGAGCAAACTAGAATGCTATTTGGCCCTAAACAGAGAGTACACAGTGGCAGAATACCTGACCACTGTGACTGACCCAAACTTAAGGAATGCTTTGACTATGTACAGACTCAGTGAGCATAGCCTTGCTATTGAGAAAGGCCGCCGTAGGCAGACATGGCTCTCAAGAGAAGACAGGCTATGTGCTCACTGCCCACAAAACGAGGTGGAAACTGAGCTGCACTTCCTAACCTCCTGCCAAATGTATGACCATACTAGAGACACATATTTCCCTCAGACTACACAGATCCACAAAGAATTCGAAAACAAATCCAATTTTGATAAACTCCCATATCTACTGGGTGAAATTCCACAGTGTGACATCACAGCAGCAAGATTTGTGACCTGTTGCCACGAGAAAAGGGCAACCAGTGAAGAACACACACCATTGTAAATACAACCCATATTTATGCTTATTTATTTTATCTTGTGTCCTTTAACCATTTGTACATTGTTAAAACACTGTATATATATATAATATGACATTTGTAATGTCTTTATTGTTTTGAAACTTCTGTATGTGTAATGTTTACTGTTCATTTGTATTGTTTATTTCACTTTATATATTCACTTTATATATATTATCTACCTCACTTGCTTTGGCAATGTTAACACATGTTTCCCATGCCAATAAAGCCCTTGAATTGAACTGAATTGAGATCAACCCCCCACCTCTGTCTTAACATTACCGTCAGGACCATGATGAAGGCTATTACACTGCTTTTCTTTAGGCTCCCGCAGAGACTAAACAATGTAATCAAAGCACTGACATGCCACTGACAAGGGACACGCATACTTATATTATCAGTTATTGTCCTTGCAATTTCATTATCGGCCGTTAAACTGCGTTGATTTAGTTATAACAGTTTACTCAGTCAGGCCCATTCCTACATGAAACAGGAAATCTCAGCATGAGGTCTTTAAACAGTGGTGTCCATGTGGCTTTATATGAAACAGGACATCTCAGCATGATGTCTTTAAACAGTGGTGTCCATGTGGCTTTAATTATAGCCCTGTATGTTTGTGTTGAATTAAAGCCCTCAGGCTCAGGTTTTCGTCCTAAATGGAACACTATTCCCTATACAGTGCCCTACCTTTGACCAAGTTCTAGGTCAAACATAGTTCACTTTGTAGGGAATAGGGTTCCAGCTGCCAGGGTGGTATGTATACACACAGTGCCTCCCACCCCTTTCCTCTCAGACAGGGGGGAGACGAGGGGGAGAGAGTGCCCTCCCAGTAGGTTCATGGAGCTCTGTGTTTATGGAGCTCTGTGTTCATGGAGCTCTGTGTTTATGGAGCCCTGTGTTCATGGAGCCCTGTGTTCATGGAGCTCTGTGTTCATGGGGCCCTGTGTTCATGGAGCCCTGTGTTCATGGAGCCCTGTGTTCATGGAGCCCTGTGTTCATGGAGCCCTGTGTTCATGGAGCCCTGTGTTCATGGAGCCCTGTGTTTATGGAGCTCTGTGTTCATGGAGCTCTGTGTTTATGGAGCCCTGTGTTCATGGAGCCCTGTGTTCATGGAGCTCTGTGTTCATGGGGCCCTGTGTTCATGGAGCCCTGTGTTCATGGAGCCCTGTGTTCATGGAGCCCTGTGTTCATGGAGCTCTGTGTTCATGGAGCCCTGTGTTTATGGAGCTCTGTGTTCATGGAGCCCTGTGTTCATAGAGCCCTGTGTTCATGGAGCCCTGTGTTCATGGAGCTCTGTGTTCATGGAGCCCTGTGTTCATGGAGCCCTGTGTTCATGGAGCTCTGCTCTGTTTACCTTGGACATCATCAACCTAACAGTGTTTACATCAGTGGAGCCTGAGAACACCCTTAACAATCACACTCCCTCCCTCTCCGCTTCACCCACCCTACCCTACCTCACCCTACCTCACCACACCCTACCTCACCCTACCTCACCCTACCCTACCTCACCCTACCTCACCACACCCTACCTCACCACACCCTACCTCACCCTACCTCACCACACCCTACCTCACCCCACCCTACGATACCTCACCCCATCCTACCTCACCCCACCCTACCGCACCTCACTCTACCTCACCCCACCCTACCTCACCCCACCCTACCTTACCCCACCCTGCCTCACCCCACCCTACCTTATCCCACCCTGCCTCACCCCACCCCACCTTACCCCACCCCACCTCACCCTACCCCACCCCACCCTGCCTCAACCCACCCCTACCTAACCTCACCCTACCCCACCCCACCCTACCTCAACCCACCCTACCTCACCCCACCCTACCTAACCTCACCCTACCTCACCCTACCCTACCCCACCCCACCCTACCTCAACCCACCCTACCCCACCCCACCCTACCTAACCTCACCCTACCCTACCTCAACCCACCCTACCTCACCCCACCCTACCTAACCTCACCCTACCCTATCCCACCCTACCCCAACCCACCCTACCCCACCCCACCCTACCTAACCTCACCCTACCCTACCCCACCCCACCCTACCTAACCTCACCCTACCCTAGCCCACCCCACCCTACCCTACCTCACCCCACCCTACCTAACCTCACCCTACCCTACCTCACCCCACCCTACCTCACCCTACCTAACCTCACCCTACCCTAGCCCACCTCACCCTACCCTACCTCACCCCACCCTGCCTCAACCCATCCCTACCTAACCTCACCCTACCCCACCCCACCCTACCTCACCCTACCCTACCTCACCCCACCCTACCTAACCTCACCCTACCCTATCCCACCCTATCTCAACCCACCCTACCTCACCCTACCCCACCCCACCCTACCTCAACCCACCCTATCTCACCCCACCCTACCTAACCTCACCCTACCCTACCCTACCTCACCCCACCCTACCTAACCTCACCCTACCCTACCTAACCTCACCCTACCCGACCCTACCCCACCCCACCCTACCTAACCTCACCCTACCCTACCCCACCCCACCCTACCTAACCTTACCCTACCCTACCCGACCCCACCCTACCTCAACCTACCCTACCTCACCCTACCCTATGAAACATGTTCATCTTTGTGACAACATTGGTGTAGTTCTACTCTCAACTTTTTGTTTTCTGCTCTTGTACTTTTTATCTTAAGTGTTTTGAATCAGGGGAATGTTGAGGTAATGTTACTGAAGTTGTGTCTCTCTCTCTGTCCACTGTCTGTCAAGCTGGGGGCCAAAACTACCACGGCGCCTGAGGAAGGTGAACTCACACACATCCCCCGCCCGCCCTGACCTTCTCAGCTTGTTTCACCGCCATTCCTGCTTGTTTACCTCAGAGACCCCCCCACCCCCACCTTGGGAACAGACACCAGACACACACACCACACCAGACTGGACCGGTCCAACCTGCCAGAAAGAACAAGCTTCACTTTTCAACTATGAACTTTGAACCTCCCAACCAATGGAGTTCAACTGAAGGAAAAGGGAACAAACAGAACTCTCCAAAAAAACTCCCAGAATTCCCTAGGACTACCCACAATCCCTCTCTCTCTCTCTCTTTCACTCTCTTCCACTCCACTGCCAAATCCCAAACAACCAAACTGGATTTTTGTAAACAATAAAAAATTTGAAATAAAATATTATAATTTTTTTCCTCTTTCTCCAATTTGTCTGGAGATTTTAACAAGAATTTTCAAAGGACATTTGGTCTTTAAATTGTGTAGAGATTGCAGGGACTTTGTTGATATTTTTCTAAGACTTTTCTTATTGCCGTAATTGGAAGTCAACTTTGAAGGGACTTTTATTCTGAAGTGGGATGATAGCAAGGGATTTTGGGTGATCCCTCTTCAAATCAAACTTTTACAACCAAGTTTGGTTTCATCTCTTGTACAGTACAAAAAGTTATATTTTCCCTCTCAATGTGAAAAGTATTTTTTAAATTTAAGTGTTGAAAATATTTTATTTCATCCAAACTTTTTGAGGGGCCCTATTTAAGTCTTTGTCGTCTTTTGAAGATATGACTTCATTATCTATTCGTCTGGAGGATTTTCACATATTTTTTGACTGTTTTAGGTTGTCTTTGTTGTTGTAGTTACACTGGGGGGGGGGGGGGGAAGGGGCTTCATCAGGACTGAAGGGAGAGAAGCAGTGTATTGACATCACATTTATTATATTATTGACATCCTCTTTTATTTCTGTGTATTCATGCATCATTTTAGATCACCCTGACTTTACAGGTTTGTAGTTAGATGTTTTCACACAGCATTCCAATCACCAGCTACATAACAGTCATTAATTTAAACCGGGCATGGCAGAGCAGTAGAGGCAACTTTACAATGTCCTGCATTAATTTACCTGTATTTCTACTTGTCTACCAAAGGGGGCAGTGTTTACTCATTTAGAGAGATGGACCACTACGCAGAAGAAGTCAGTTGGAGAACACTTCATGCTAAAGGCCAAATTTTTTTAATTGGGGTTGATTCGAGAATCAATGTTAAAGGCCCAATGCTGTCAAAAATGTGATTTTTCTGTGTTTTATATTTCCACTCTATGAGGTTGGAATACTACTGTGAAATTGTGAAAATTATGAAAATGCCCTTTTAGTGTTTGAGCCGTTTGAACAGCCCAACTGAAATTTCAACCTGTTTTGGTGGGATGGAGTTTTGGCTTCATCAGTCAGTTAATTAGAGTTCCAAACCTCTCTGCCAATAACAACTCGTTTCCATTTTCCTCCTCCCAACTCAGGCCACGCCCAGACAGCCCTAGCAAAAATTATTGTTTGAGAATTTGCTCTTTGCTAAGAAGCTATTTTTGTTGATTTTTTTTTACCATTTTAATTAAAAAACAATCACAGTAAGGTATTGTTACCCAGAAAGTATGTGATATTGAGATAAACATATATATTTTTTAAAGAGCTTAAAAAGTAAACAGAAAGTCTCAATTGGGGATTTTGGGAACACATTCCCTCTGGGAGCCTCTTTGGTGTTCTCCTTTTAGAAGACTACTAGTTACATCAGCACAAAATGAAGTTATTGTTATCCTTATCTGTTTACTCCCATGCCTTTTATCTGTGAAGAATACAAATTTAATTGATCCTCCTGTGACGTACACACTGTCCCTTTAAGAAACAACCCAATATGTAAGCAAAGAGTACGGTACACATAGTTTTTAAATGTTTTGGTCTAGTTTAAAAACATGATGTTGTTTTAGGACACATAATATTACAATGTTCAATATCCAATGTGTTGTAGTTCTTTCAGTGTGTTGTTTATTCACCTTCCTCTTCCTCTTCTTCTTCATTGTGGCACTCTCTTTTCTACATTGGTGAAGGATGGAGTCTAGGAAGAACCAGCCTATACATCTAAAGTTCATGTTTATTTTGTCATAGTGATATATATCTGTCTCTCTCTCTCCTTCTGTCTCTCTCTCTCCTTCTGTCTCTCTCTCTCCTTCTGTCTCTCTCTCTCCTTCTGTCTCTCTCCCTCTGTCTCTCTCTCTCTCCCTCTGTCTCTCTCTCTCTCACTCTGTCTCTCTCTCTCTCCCTCTGTCTCTCTCTCTCTCCCTCTGTCTCTCTCTCTCTCTCTCTCCCTCTGTCTCTCTCTCTCTCTCTCTCTGTTTCCCTCACTGTTAGAGATAATATGTAATAAAACAGCATCACTAAATAAACACAAATGTAGACACACCTTATTTGGAACACCGCTTGATATGTTGTTCTGTGACAGGTTCTATGTCCAATTTCTCTATTTTCTTGTCTCATGAGGAAATTATAATTTCTCAGCTATTTTCATCACTGTGAAATGGATCAAAATAATTTTATCATCAATCATACAGACAATACCCGATAATGACAAACCGAAAACAGGTTTTTAGACATAAAAAAAAACTGAAATACCTCATTTACCTTATTCAGACCCTTTCCTATGAGACTGAAAATTGAGTTCAGGTGCATCCTGTTTCCATTGATCATCCTTGAGATGTTTCTGGAACTTGATTCAAGGAAACCTCTGGTAAATTAAATTGATTGGACATGATTTGGAAAGGCACACACCTGTCTATATAAGGTCCCACAATTGACAGTGCATGTCAAAACCAAGTATGAATTGTGTGTAGAGCTCCGAGACAGGATTGGGTCGAGGCACAGATCTGGGGAAGGGTACCAAAAAAATTTGTGCAGCATCGAAGGTCCACAAGAACACGGTGTCCTCAATCATTCTTAAATGGAAGAAGTTTGGAACCAGCAAGACTATTCCTAGAGCTGAGCAATCGGGGTAGAAGGGCCTTGGTCAGGAAGGTGACCAAGAACCCAAAGGTCACTTTAACAGAGCTCTAGAGTTCCTCTGTGGAGATGGGAGAACCTTACAGAAGGACAACCATCTCTGCAGCACTCCACAAATCAGGCCTTAATGGTGGCCAGACAGAAGCCACTCCTCAGTAAAAGGCACCTGACAGCCACTTTGAGTTTGCCAAAAGGCACCTAAAGACTCTCAGACCATGAGAAACAGCTTCAAGATGGCGCCGTTTCCTTTGGAAACTGAAATATATATTTTTGATGTATTATTTCCTACATTGTTAGCCAAGAAAACCGTAAGTGTTATTACATACAGCCGGGAAGAACTATTGGATATCAGAGAGACGTCAACTTCACAGCACAACCAGCATTGCGACCAGGAATACGACTTTTCCAAAGCCGTCCGAGGAGGAGAGGGTGCTGGAGCGGTCTTCTTGTGAGACTTCGGATGCCCGCACACCACCCACCGCTTCCGAGTATACTACTCGCTAATGTCCAGTCCCTAGTTAACAAAGTCAACAAAATCCAGGCAATAGTTGCTTTCTATTGAGATATCTGGGATTGTAACATACTCTGTTTCATGGAAAAATGACTAGCTGGGGACATGCTGTCGCAGTCTGTACAGCCAACCGGATTTTCAGTGCATCGTGCCGACAGGTATAAACATCTCTCCGGTAAGAAGAAGTGCGTTTCATGATTAACGACTCATGGTGTAATTGTAACAACATACAAGAACTCAAGTCCTTTCGTTCACCTGACCTAGAATTCCTCACAATCAAATGCCGACCGTATTACCTCCCAAGAGAACTTTCCTCGGTTATCGTCACAGCCGTGTATATCCCCCCGCAAGCGGTTACCACGACGGCCATGAAGGAACTTCACTGTACTTTATGCAGACTGGAAACCATATATCTTGAGGCTGCATTTATTGTAGCTGGAGATTTTAACAAAGCAAATTTGAGAACAAGGCTACCTAAATTCTATCAGCATATCGATTGCAGTACACGAGGGAGTAACACACTTGACCATTGCTACTCTAACTTCCACGATGCATACAAGGCCCACCCAGCCCTCCTTTTGTCAAATCCAACCATGGCTCCATCTTGTTGCTAACCCTCCTATAGGCAGAAACTAAAACAGGAAGGGCCCGTGCTTAGGTCTATCCAACGCTGGTCTGACCAATCGGATTTCACGCTTGAAGATTGCTTCGATCACGTGGACTGGGATATGTTCCGGGTAGCCTCAGACAATGACATTGACGTATATGCTGACTCAGTGAGCGAGTTTATAAGGAAGTGTGTAGGAGACGTTGTACCCACTGTGACTATTAAAACCTTCCCTAACCAGAAATCGTGGATTGATGGCAGCATTTGCGCAAAACTGAAAGCACATACCACCGTGCATACGTCTCATCTTGCCATTTAATCATGGCAATATGACTGGAAACATGGCCGAATACAAACCATGTAGCTATTCCCTCCGTAAGGCAATCAAACAAGCAAAGCGTCAGTATAGAGACAAAGTGGAGTCGTAATTCAACTGCTCAAACACGAGACGTATGTGGCAGGGTCTACAGTCAATCACAGATTACAAAAAGAAAACCAGCCCCGTTGCGGACACCGACGTCTTGCTTCCAGGCAAATTAAACTACTTCTTTGTGCGCTTTGAGGATAATACAGTGCCACCGACGCAGCCCGCTGGGCTCTCCTTCTCTGTGGCCGATGTGAGTAAAACATTTAAACGTGTTAACGCTCGCAAGGCTGCCGGCCCGGACGGCATCCCTAGCAGCGTCCTCAGAGCATGCGCAGACCAGCTGGCTGGTGTGTTTACGGACATATTCAATCAATCCCTATCCCAGTCTGCTGTCCTCACATGCTTCAAGATGGCCACCATTGTTCCTGTACCCAAGAAAGCTAAGGTAATTGAACTTAATGACTATGGCCCCGTTGCACTCACATCTGTCATCCTGAAGTGCTTTGAAAGACTAGTCAAGGATCTTATCACCTCCACCTTACCTGTCACCCTAGACCCACTCCAATTTGTTTACCGCCCCAATAGGTCCATAGACGATGCAATCACCATCACACTGTACACTGCCCTATACCATCTGGACAAGAGGAATACCTATGTAAGATTGCTGTTCATTGACTACAGCTCAGCATTCAACACAATAGTATCCTCATCACTAATCACTAAACTTGAGTCCCTGGGTCTCGACCCTGCCCTGTGCAACTGGGTCCTGGACTTCCTGATGGGCCGCCCCCAGGTGGTGAATGTAGGAAACAACATCTCCACTCCGCTGATCCTCAACACTGGGGCCCCACAAGGGTGCATTCTCAGCCACCTCCTGTACTCCCTGTTCACCCACGACTGCATGGCCATGCACGCCTCCAACTCAATCATCAAGTTTGTAGACGATAGACAATAACATCTGCTAACCATTTGTATGGGACCAATAAAATTTGATTTGAATTGAAACAATAATTTCTGGTCTGATGAAACCAAGATTGAACTCTTTGGCCTGAATGCCAAGCGTCACGTCTGGAGGAAATCTGGCACCATCCCTACGGTGAAGCATGGTGGTGGCAGCATCATGCTGTGGGGATGTTTTTCAGCGTCAGGGACTGGGAAACTAGTCAGGATCGAGGGAAAGATGAACAGAGCAAAATATAGAGAAATCATTGATGAAAACCTGCTCCAGAGCGCTCAGGACGTCAGACAAGTGTTACGGATCCCTCCGGAACGTTCATTACACACACCTGTCCCCTATTCCCACTGATTAGTATTTGTATAAGTGTGCCCTTTGGTTTCCATTGGGCTGACGATTATTGTTACAATGTCTGTTGGTGCGTGTGAGTACCTGTGCTGTGTGTTTTGGGCTTTCATGCCCTTGTGGATTGCGCAGATGATTACGGGGTCTAGTCCTGTGTGTTAATCATTGTGCGCGTGTGTTATTTATTTGAGGTACTCCTCGCTCTTTTGTTTTGGGTTTCTACCCTGTTTTTTTGTTACGTGTTTGTTTGGTCTTTGTCCCCATGCCCTTACACGGCACACCGTAATTTGGGCTTAATAAAAAAAAATAATTACGCATTCCTGTGCCTGTCTCCCGATCCTTTATGTCAATGGGACAACTAGAGCAAAGGTTCACCTTCCAACAGGATAATGACGCTAAGCACACAGCCAAGACAATGCAGGAGTGGCTTTGGGACAAGTCTCTGAATGTCCTTGTGTGACCCAGCCAGAGCCCAGACTTGAACCTGACCAAACATCTCTGGAAAGACCTGAAAATAGCTGTGCAGCAAAGTCCCCCATCCAACCTGACAAAGCCTGAGAGGATCTGCAGAGAAGAATGGGAGAAACTCCCCAAATACAGGTGTGCCAAGCTTGTAGCCAAGAAGACTCTAGGCTGTAATCGCTGCCAAAAGTGCTTCAACAAAGTACTGAGTAAAGACTATGAATGCTTATGTAAATGTGATATTTTATATATACATTTACAAAAATGTCTAAAAACCTGTGTTTTTGCTTTATCATTATGGGGTATTGTGTGTAGATTTATGAGGGGAAAAATCAATTGAATGAATTTTAGAACAAGGCTGTAATGTAACAAAATGTGGAAAAAGTCAACGAGTCAGAATACTTTCTTAATGCATTGTACACGTGTAAGACTGGTAATCGAGGCTAGTCCAAGAGATGCCTCGTATTTTATATTTTCTGTGCAGATACAAAGACCTTAAGATAGTTTTTCATCCTCTGTGTTCCTGTGATCTGGTTCCCAGGCCTCTAAACCTCATCGACACTCTGAGGGGAAAGCAGCTGGTCTGAGATTAAGAGCAGGAGGCTAAGGGGATACATCAAACAGCTGTCTGCTACAGGTGCTCTGAACCAGATAGAAACTCTGTCATCCTAGACGGGTCGTCATCTCTGTCTGGCCGGGATGATTACTTACCACCGTAGATGCTCCACTGGGCTCTGGTTCTAAATAGATGGCACCATAGAATGTTCTGCTGCCAGATAGATGGCACCATAGAATGTTCTGCTGGTGCCATCTATCTAGCAGCAGAACATTCTATGGTGCCATCTGTCTGGCAGCAGAACATTCTATGGTGCCATCTATCTGGCAGCAGAACACTCTAAGGTGCCATCTATCTACCAGCAGAACACTCTATGGTGCCATCTATCTGGCAGCAGAACACTATGGTGCCATCTATCTGGCAGCAGAACATTCTATGGTGCCATCTATCTGGCAGCAGAACATTCTATGGTGCCATCTATCTGGCAGCAGAACATTCTATGGTGCCATCTATCTAGCTGCAGAATACTATGGTGCCATCTATCTAGCAGCAGAACATTCTATGGTGCCATCTATCTACCAGCAGAACACTCTATGGTGCCATCTATCTAGCAGCAGAACACTCTATGGTGCCATCTATCTAGTATCAGAACACTCTATGGTGCCATCTATCTAGCATCAGAACACTCTATGGTGCCATCTATCTAGCATCAGAACACTCTATGGTGCCATCTATCTGTCAGCAGAACACTCTATGGTGCCATCTATCTAGCAGCAGAACACTCTATGGTGCCATCTATCTGTCAGCAGAACACTCTATGGTGCAATCTATCTAGCATCAGAACACTCTATGGTGCCATCTATCTGTCAGCAGAACACTCTATGGTGCCATCTATCTAGCAGCAGAACACTCTATGGTGCAATCTATCTAGCAGCAGAACACTCTATGGTGCCATCTATCTGGCAGCAGAACATTCTATGGTGCCATCTATCTAGCAGCAGAACATTCTATGGTGCCATCTATCTGGCAGCAGAACATTCTATGGTGCCATCTATCTAGCTGCAGAACATTCTATGGTGCCATCTATCTAGCTGCAGAACATTCTATGGTGCCATCTATCTGGCAGCAGAACATTCTATGGTGCCATCTATCTAGCAGCAGAACATTCTATGGTGCCATCTATCTGGCAGCAGAACATTCTATGGTGCCATCTATCTAGCAGCAGAACATTCTATGGTGCAATCTATCTGGCAGCAGAACACTCTATGGTGCCATCTATCTAGCAGCAGAACATTCTATGGTGCCATCTATCTAGCTGCAGAACATTCTATGGTGCCATCTATCTGGCAGCAGAACACTCTATGGTGCCATCTATCTAGCTGCAGAACACTATGGTGCCATCTATCTGGCAGCAGAACACTCTATGGTGCCATCTATCTACCAGCAGAACATTCTATGGTGCCATCTATCTGGCAGCAGAACACTCTATGGTGCCATCTATCTACCAGCAGAACACTCTATGGTGCCATCTATCTGGCAGCAGAACACTATGGTGCCATCTATCTACCAGCAGAACACTCTATGGTGCCATCTATCTACCAGCAGAACACTCTATAGTGCCATCTATCTAGCAGCAGAACACTCTATGGTGCCATCTATCTGTCAGCAGAACACTCTATGGTGCCATCTATCTGTCAGCAGAACACTCTATGGTGCCATCTATCTGTCAGCAGAACACTCTATGGTGCCATCTATCTGGCAGCATATAACGTTCTGCAGCTAGATAGATTGCTTCTCCGTAGGCGCCCTACTGTCAGGAAGATGACTGGATGGGAGAGCTAAGAGAATCTGTGCTCTGGTCAAAAGTAGTGCACTCTATAGGGAATAGGTTGCCTCACACTTTATCCAAGGCTTTTATTCAGTTTCATTATATTCTCAGACTTCGTTCTTTGAGGGAATTGAAAGCCCAGTGTTTGGTAGGTGTTGGGGGTTCAAATCAAAACATGGTTTAGTTATGATGCATGTTTTACCGAGGCATTTGTGGAGCTAACGTTATGTTGGATAAACCCCCACTTGCAGCCAGACACAGTAGGAGACGAGACCATCTGCCTGGGAGCAAGGCAAGGCAGGAGAGGCAAATGTTTGCTCCACTAGCACCACTCTAATGAGCTATTTAACATAATGCCTATTGGCACTGTAAAGGAGGCCGTCATTGTAAAGTAGAATTCGTTCTGAATTTAACTGCCTTTTAAAATATGAAGGTAAAATCAACAACGACAAAAAAACACACCAGCAGAATGCCTGGTCGTCAACAACCAGTGAGTAGTTCCCAGTATGTCTGTCTGTATTCTCCACGGACCAATTACTACAAAGGCACTAGAGGTCAACTCCACAGCCCAGCCCCTATTAGCACTGGATGTGTCCCAAATGGGACACTATTCCCTATATGGTGGACTACTTTTGACCATGGGCCCTATCAAATGTAGTGCACTATTAAGCAAATGAGTTGCCATTTGTGACACAGTCATTATTTACTCTGATGGTCAATGCCAACTGAGGCAGTCTCACTTGGAAATCCCATATTCTGGATTACTGAATTGATTGAATACTTGAGTGAGGCTTTCTCAGTAAATAAGAGCAGAATAGCTAGTGGCTATATCTGACAGGCAGACACTGTGGAGTACCACACCAATGCAGCCGGTTCCCAAACTGCAGTAAAGAAGAGCAATCTACTGTATATCGATGTTGTTTATCTCTCTCTCTTTCTCACACACCTCTCTCTCTCTCTCTCTCTCTCGCTCTACCTCTCTGACTCTGCCTAATTTTCTCTCTCCCTCTCCCCTCTCTCTTTGACTCTCTGACTCTCTCTCATTGCCTCATTTTCTCTCTCTTGCTCTCTCCCCCCTTTCTCTCTCTCTCGCTCTCATTACCTCATTTTCTCTCTTGCTCTCTCCCCTCTCTTGCTCTCTCCTCGCGCTCTCTCTCTACCTTCTCTCTCGCTGTCTCTCCCTCATGCGATTTGTTGTTCCCATGGAAAGTGTATATTTTCCCTCAGACTGGGGCAATTGACCCTATTACACCCTATTCCCTACATAGTGCACTACTTTTGACCAGAGCCCATGGACCCTGGTCAAAAGTAGTGCATTTAATAGGGAATAGGGTTCCATTTGGGATGCAAGCACAGTGTTCACACAACTCTGGCTAGATTCACAGTGGAGAGATGTAGAGTAGAGAATTGGATTAGATTGTTGCAGATGCTGATTGGTTCTGCATTGTCATACCACCCCCCCCACCCCACCCCACCCCACCCATTCCCCATCTCACTGACTCTGCCTATAACATACCCAGCTGTACAAACAAATAATGCTTGAAACGTAAGCAATGTGCGTATGTAGTTCTTGGTAGATTCTGCCGATCCAATAAATAATGTATGTTTCCAGTCAGAGCTAGGGGCTGGGCTTGACAGGTCTGCACGTGCCCTTGGATTCATATTCATAAATACACAGAGGGAAACCATTCTTATTTATTAAAGACAGCTGGTGTCTTATATGTGACTGTCCAGCCATTAAATCGTGGCCCACGATGACCACCCGTCTAGTCCTACAAAAGGGGTTCCAAAATAGTTTTTTGGCTGTCCCCATAGCGGAACCCTTTTTGCTTCCAGGTAGAACTCTTTTGGGGTTCCATGTAGAATCCTCTGGGGGAAATGTTCTACATGGAACCAAAAAGGTCCAATAGGGTTCTACATGGAACCCAATAGGGTTCTACATGGAACCAAAAATGGTTCTTCAAAGAGTTCTCCTATGGGGACAACCCAAAGAACCCTTTGAGGTTCTAGATCGCACCTTTTTTCTCTAATAGTGTTGTCATGGTGATGTTAGACTTTTTCATCCTTCTTCCTGAGCATGTTTCAGAGGACGTTTTTCAGAGCTTTGCGGTGATTTCTAATACAGGGTACAGTGCTTATGTAAAACCCAAAGTATTTTTTGTACAATAGACAATGTATGTTGTGCACAATTACAGTGAGACACTTTAACTGGTTGTGAAATCGGGGCCAACGTCCTCCTTTTGACCACTGCACTTACACATTTGGACTTTAAACGTTCATGAATTATTGACATTCAAGAGACATAAAACCAGTTATCTTCTAAAAACATGTCCTGCTGCCTTTTTCTACATAAGTGCACAGATGTCCCCTGATTTCTTCCCAGATCCTGAAGTGGTCATTACAGTGAGTGGTCCCTTTAGAGTCATGGTTACCCTCTTTACTATCTCGACATTTTGATTTGTTGCTTGTTTACCTGTATGCTAATTGCCCTGAATAAACAGCCTTTGTCTGGATCTCAAATGGATCCCTATTCCCTTTGTAGTACACTACTTTTGACAGTCGGCCCTGGTTAAAAGTAGTGCATTTACGTAGGGCCATTTGGGATGCAATCTTTGTTTTGATGTGAAATTGAACCAGGAGGAGCTAGGAGTATCCTGACAGACTTTGCTGTCCACCTCCACTCTGATAGATGATCCGATGTTGAGGTTGTTAGTAAACTTCATAGGAGCTTCCCAGATGTGGATGTGATTCTGAAGTGCTTCTTGTAAGAGCCCAGCCCCCCCCCACCCCCCTAGAATTTCCATGATGAATTGTTAATTGTTAACCAAAGCGGTAATTCCCTTGATTAAATCGTATTTGTTGCTGATGTAAAACTGATCCCCTCTGATATATAAACTGATGTATTCTCTTCAAAGCAGGTTCTCAGGTTGGTAGTGAACTTAGGAAAACGTAATCTACCATCGGATGAGACCACATCAGCTCCAGACAGTTCCTCCTGCCTATATCTGGACAGAGGCCCAAATCCTCGTCTCCTCCGCCACATTCTCCTAGCCATAACCATTCATTTCATTCATACAGTAAAGATCATACTTGTTTTAAGGTGTCACATCGGCCAAATAGGGGGATGCTTTATTGGCATAAAAGCTACAGCACAGCAGATCTCTGTGTATGCATTACTTGAACATGGTCCAAAACTTAAGTGCTACTGTGGTTATTGCCAGCTGTGCAAACTCACCACCACCTGTTCATTGTCAGCTCTCCGGATGAAGTGTACAGTGGTAGAGAATGTATGAGTCCCAAATAAGCAAACTATTCCCTATTTAGTGCATTTAAAATATCCATCTGCAGCAGTAGAGGTAGAAGTCATATTTAAACACCCATCTGCAGCAGTAGGTAGAAGTCATAATTAAACATCCATCTGCAGCAGTAGAGGTAGAAGTCATATTTAAACATCCATCTGCAGCAGTAGAGGTAGAAGTCATAATTAAACATCCATCTGCAGCAGAAGAGGTAGAAGTCATAATTAAACATCCATCTGCAGCAGTAGAGGTAGAAGTCATAATTAAACATCCATCTGCAGCAGTAGAGGTAGAAGTCATAATTAAATATCCATCTGCAGCAGAAGAGGTAGAAGTCATAATTAAACATCCATCTGCAGCAGAAGAGGTAGAAGTCATAATTAAACATCCATCTGCAGCAGTAGAGGTAGAAGTCATAATTAAACATCCATCTGCAGCAGTAGAGGTAGAAGTCATAATTAAACATCCATCTGCAGCAGAAGAGGTAGAAGTCATAATTAAACATCCATCTGCAGCAGTAGAGGTAGAAGTCATAATTAAACATCCATCTGCAGCAGTAGAGGTAGAAGTCATAATTAAATATCCATCTGCAGCAGTAGAGGTAGAAGTCATATTTAAACATCCATCTGCAGCAGTAGAGGTAGAAGTCATATTTAAACATCCATCTGCAGCAGTAGAGGTAGAAGTCATATTTAAACATCCATCTGCAGCAGTAGAGGTAGAAGTCATATTTAAACACCCATCTGCAGCAGTAGAGGTAGAAGTCATATTTAAACACCCATCTGCAGCAGTAGAGGTAGAAGTCATAATTAAATATCCATCTGCAGCAGTAGAGGTAGAAGTCATATTTAAATATCCATCTGCAGCAGTAGAGGTAGAAGTCATATTTAAACACCCATCTGCAGCAGTAGAGGTAGAAGTCATATTTACAGTGCCTTGCGAAAGTATTCGGCCCCCTTGAACTTTGCGACCTTTTGCCACATTTCAGGCTTCAAACATAAAGATATAAAACTGTATTTTTTTGTGAAGAATCAACAACAAGTGGAACACAATCATGAAGTGGAACGACATTTATTGGATATTTCAAACTTTTTTAACAAATCAAAAACTGAAAAATTGGCCGTGCAAAATTATTCAGCCCCTTTACTTTCAGTGCAGCAAACTCTCTCCAGAAGTTCAGTGAGGATCTCTGAATGATCCAATGTTGACCTAAATGACTAATGATGATAAATACAATCCACCTGTGTGTAATCAAGTCTCCGTATAAATGCACCTGCACTGTGATAGTCTCAGAGGTCCGTTAAAAGCGCAGAGAGCATCATGAAGAACAAGGAACACACCAGGCAGGTCCGAGATACTATTGTGAAGAAGTTTAAAGCCGGATTTGGATACAAAAAGATTTCCCAAGCTTTAAACATCCCAAGGAGCACTGTGCAAGCGATAATATTGAAATGGAAGGAGTATCAGACCACTGCAAATCTACCAAGACCTGGCCGTCCCTCTAAACTTTCAGCTCATACAAGGAGAAGACTGATCAGAGATGCAGCCAAGAGGCCGATGATCACTCTGGATGAACTGCAGAGATCTACAGCTGAGGTGGGAGACTCTGTCCATAGGACAACAATCAGTCGTATATTGCACAAATCTGGCCATTATGGAAGAGTGGCAAGAAGAAAGCCATTTCTTAAAGATATCCATAAAAAGTGTTGGTTAAAGTTTGCCACAAGCCACCTGGGAGACACACCAAACATGTGGAAGAAGGTGCTCTGGTCAGATGAAACCAAAATGTAACTTTTTGGCAACAATGCAAAATGTTATGTTTGGCGTAAAAGCAACACAGCTCATCACCTTGAACACACCATCCCCACTGTCAAACATGGTGGTGGCAGCATCATGGTTTGGGCCTGCTTTTCTTCAGCAGGGACAGGGAAGATGGTTAAAATTGATGGGAAGATGGATGGAGCCAAATACAGGACCATTCTGGAAGAAAACCTGATGGAGTCTGCAAAAGACCTGAGACTGGGACGGAGATTTGTCTTCCAACAAGACAATGATCCAAAACATAAAGCAAAATCTACAATGGAATGGTTCAATAATAAACATATCCAGGTGTTAAAATGGCCAAGTCAAAGTCCAGACCTGAATCCAATCGAGAATCTGTGGAAAGAACTGAAAACTGCTGTTCACAAATGCTCTCCATCCAACCTCACTGAGCTCGAGCTGTTTTGCAAGGAGGAATGGGAAAAAATGTCAGTCTCTCGATGTGCAAAACTGATAGAGACATACCCCAAGCGACTTACAGCTGTAATCGCAGCAAAAGGTGGCGCTACAAAGTATTAACTTAAGGGGGCTGAATAATTTTGTACGCCCAATTTTTCAGTTTTTGATTTGTTAAAAAAGTTTGAAATATCCAATAAACGTCGTTCCACTTCATGATTTTGTCCCACTTGTTGTTGATTCTTCACAAAAAAATACAGTTTTATATCTTTATGTTTGAAGCCTGAAATGTGGCAAAAGGTCGCAAAGTTCAAGATGCCGAATACTTTCGCAAGGCACTGTAAATATCCATCTGCAGCAGAAGAGGTAGAAGTCATATTTAAACACCCATCTGCAGCAGAAGAGGTAGAAGACATAATTAAATATCCATCTGCAGCAGTAGAGGTAGAAGTCATAATTAAATATCCATCTGCAGCAGTAGAGGTAGAAGTCATAATTAAACATCCATCTGCAGCAGTAGAGGTAGAAGTCATAATTAAATATCCATCTGCAGCAGTAGAGGTAGAAGTCATAATTAAACACCCATCTGCAGCAGTAGAGTAAACAACAACACAGTTATCTATCCAAAATAGAGATGTACAGTGGTTGATCCACTAAAAGTTCTGTGATTATGGTGGGACTTAGAGGTAATTTGTGGTTTAGTACGGTATCCTGCCTCACCACTTCATTGCTCCAGACTAGAGGTCGACTGCTTATGATTTTTCAACACCGATTCCGATTATTGGAGGACCAAAAAAAGCCGATACCGATTAAATCGGCCAATTTTTTATTTGTAGTAATGACAATTACAACAATACTGAATGAACACTTATTTTAACTTAATATAATACATAAATAAAATCAATTTAGCCTCAAATAAATAATGAAACATGTTCAATTTGGTTTAAATAATGCAAAAACAAAGTGTTGGAGAAGAAAGTAAAAGTGCAATATGTGCCATGTGAGAAAGCTAACGTTTAAGTTCCTTGCTCAGAACATGAGAACATATGAAAGCTGGTGGTTCCTTTTAACACGAGTCTTCAATATTCCCAGGTAAGAAGTTTTGGGATGTAGTTATTATAGGAATTATGGGACTATTTCTCTCTATACCATTTTTATTTAATTAACCTTTGACTATTGTATGTTCTTATAGGCACTTTAGTATTGCCAGTGTAACAGTATAGCTTCTGTCCCTCTCCTTGCTCCTACCTGGGCTCGAACCAGGAACACAACGACAACAGCCATCCCCGAAGCAGCGTTACCCATCGCTCCACAAAAGCCGCGGCCCTTGAAGAGGCAAGGGGAACAACTACTCCCAAGTCTCAGAGCGAGTGACGTTTGAAACGCTATTAGCGCTCAGCCCGCTAACTAGCTAGCCATTTCACATCGGTTACACCAGCCTAATCTCGGGAGTTGATAGGCTTGAAGTCATAAACAGCGCAATGCTTGAAGCACAATGAAGAGCTGCTGGCAAAACGCACGAAAGTGCTGTTTGAATGAATGCTTACGATCCTGCTGGTGCCTACCATCGCTCAGTCAGACTGCTCTATCAAATATCAAATCATAGACTTAGTTATAACATGATAACACACAGAAATACGAGCCTTTGGTCATTAATATGGTCGAATCCGGAAACTCTCATCTCGAAAACAAAACGTTTATTCTTTCAGTGAAATACGGAACCGTTCCGTATTTTATCTAACGGGTGGCATCCCTAAGTCTAAATATTCCTGTTACATTGCACAACCTTCAATGTTATGTCATAATTACGTAAAATTCTGGCAAATTAGGCAGCACAAACTGTTGCATATACACTGACTCTGCGTGCAATGAACGCAAGAGAAGTGACACAATTTCACCTGGTTAATATTGCCTGCTAACCTGGATTTATTTTATAATAACCTCTTTATATACTGGCCCACTGGGACATGTTATTAACCTCTTTATATACTGGCCCACTGGGACATGTCATTAACCTCTTTATATACTGGCCCACTGGGACATGTTATTAAACTCTTTATATACTGGCCAACTGGGACATGTCATTAACCTCTTTATATACTGGCCCACTGGGACATGTCATTAACCTCTTTATATACTGGCCCACTGGGACATGTCATTAACCTCTTTATATACTGGCCCACTGGGACATGTTATTAAACTCTTTATATACTGGCCCACTGGGACATGTCATTAACCTCTTTATATACTGGCCCACTGGGACATGTCATTAACCTCTTTATATACTGGCCCACTGGGACATGTCATTAACCTCTTTATATACTGGCCCACTGGGACATGTCATTAACCTCTTTATATACTGGCCCACTGGGACATGTCATTAAACTCTTTATATACTGGCCCACTGGGACATGTCATTAACCTCTTTATATACTGGCCCACTGGGACATATCATTAACCTCTTTATATACTGGCCCACTGGGACATATCATTAACCTCTTTATATACTGGCCCACTGGGACATGTCATTAACCTCTTTTCATACTGGCCCACTGGGACATGTCATTAACCTCTTTTCATACTGGCCCACTGGGACATGTCATTAACCTCTTTACATACTGGCCCACTGGGACATGTCATTAACCTCTTTTCATACTGGCCCACTGGGACATGTCATTAACCTCTTTTCATACTGGCCCACTGGGACATGTCATTAACCTCTTTATATACTGGCCCACTGGGACATGTCATTAACCTATATATATACTGGCCCACTGGGACATGTCATTAACCTCTTTATATACTGGCCCACTGGGACATGTCATTAACCTCTTTATATACTGGCCCACTGGGACATGTCATTAACCTCTTTATATACTGGCCAACTGGGACATGTCATTAACCTCTTTATATACTGGCCCACTGGGACATGTCATTAACCTCTTTTCATACTGGCCCACTGGGACATGTCATTAACCTCTTTTCATACTGGCCCACTGGGACATGTCATTAAACTCTTTATATACTGGCCCACTGGGACATGTCATTAACCTCTTTTCATACTGGCCCACTGGGACATGTCATTAACCTCTTTTCATACTGGCCCACTGGGACATGTCATTAAACTCTTTATATACTGGCCCACTGGGACATGTCATTAACCTCTATATATACTGGCCCACTGGGACATATCATTAACCTCTTTATATACTGGCCCACTGGGACATGTCATTAACCTCTTTTCATACTGGCCCACTGGGACATGTCATTAACCTCTTTTCATACTGGCCCACTGGGACATGTCATTAACCTCTTTTCATACTGGCCAACTGGGACATGTCATTAACCTCTTTATATACTGGCCAACTGGGACATGTCATTAAACTCTTTATATACTGGCCCACTGGGACATGTCATTAACCTCTTTTCATACTGGCCCACTGGGACATGTCATTAACCTCTTTATATACTGGCCAACTGGGACATGTCATTAAACTCTTTATATACTGGCCCACTGGGACATGTCATTAACCTCTTTTCATACTGGCCCACTGGGACATGTCATTAACCTCTATATATACTGGCCCACTGGGACATGTCATTAACCTCTTTTCATACTGGCCCACTGGGACATGTCATTAACCTCTTTTCATACTGGCCCACTGGGACATGTCATTAACCTCTTTTCATACTGGCCAACTGGGACATGTCATTAACCTCTTTATATACTGGCCCACTGGGACATGTCATTAACCTCTTTTCATACTGGCCCACTGGGACATGTCATTAACCTCTTTTCATACTGGCCAACTGGGACATGTCATTAACCTCTTTTCATACTGGCCCACTGGGACATGTCATTAACCTCTTTTCATACTGGCCCACTGGGACATGTCATTAACTCTGCAGCAACAGTAATTAAGAACATTGTCTCTACTCATCTGAGAGGGTGAGTGGACCTGGAAGAGCATTTCACATGAAACTCAATTTCTCTCCCTCTCTCTCCTTTTCCCTCTCTCTCTCCCTTTCTCCCTCCCTCTCTCTCTCTCACACACACACACACACACACACACACACACACACACACACACACACACATTGCTTTAGTGTGTGAGGAGTGTTAAGACTAGCTCTGCTTTCATTTCCCCCTCAGAAGCACACTGCCTGCTGTTCTTCTACCCACCTGAGACTTCCATTTGGATGAAAAATGAAACAAAGAGAAAGTCTATATTGACCCCACTACCCACACAGGAGAACTCAGGGCTGCATCCCAACAAGCATCCTATTCCCTATGTGGTGCACTACTTCTGACCAGAACATTATGGTCACTGTATAGGGAATAGGGTTCCATTTTGGGAACTCCCACTCAGGTAAACAGAGATGCAAAGTAACAAACTCAGTGGGAGTGCTGATTCCACTTCCTGGTGTCTAGGCAGACGGGAGCTGATATTTTTCAATACACATTAAAAGCCTGACATACTGATAGAATGGTGGAAGAGAAATGCAGTGTTCTCGTTATTGCTCAGCACAACACAGGGACCAGTGTCTAACAGCAAGAAAAGAAGCGAGCTAAAGACGGTGCATTCAGGAAAGTATTTAGACCCCGTGACTTTTTCCCCCACATTTGTTACGTTACAGACTTATTCTAAAATGGATTAGATCGCGTGTCCCCCCCCCCCCCCCCCCCCCCCCGTCGTCCGCATGATGACCAAGCAAAAAACGGGTTTTTAGAAATTTTACCAAATGTATGAAAAAAATAACAACTGATATTACATTTACATAAGTATTCAGACCCTTTACTCAGTACTTTGTTGAAGCACCTTTGGAAGCTATTACAGCCTTGAGTCTTCTTGGGTATGATGCTACAAGCTTGGCACACCTGCATTTGGAGAGTTTCTCCCATTCTTCTCTGCAGATCCTCTCAAGCTCTGTCAGGTTGGATGGGGAGCGTCGTTGCCCAGCTATTTTCAGGCTTCTCCAGAGATGTTCGATCGGGTTCAAGTCCGGGCTCTGGCTGGGCCACTCAAGGACATTCAGAGACGTGTCCCGAAGCCACTCCTGCATTGTCTTTGCTGTGTGGTTAGGGTCATTGTCCTGTTGGAAGGTTAACCTTCGCCCCAGTCTGAGGTCCTAAGCGCTCTGGAGCAGGTTTTCATCAAGGATCTCTCTATACTTTGCTCTGTTCATCTTTCCCTTGATCCCGACTGGTCTCCCAGTCCCTGCCGCTGAAAACATCCCCACAGCATGACGCTGCCACCACCATGCTTCACCATAGGGATGGTGCCAGATTTCCCCCATCTTGGTTTCATCAGACCATAGAATCTTGTTTATCATGGTCTGTGAGTCCTTTAGGTGCCTTTTTGCAAACTCCAAGTGGGCTGTCATGTGCTCTTTACTGAAGAGTGGCTTCCGTCTGGCCACTCTACCATAAAGGCCTGATTGGTGGAGTGCTGCAGAGATGGCTGTCCTTCTGGAAAATGCTCCCATCTCCACAGAGGAACTCTGAAGTTCTGTCAGCGTGACCATCGTGTGCTTGGTCACCTCCCTGACCAAGGCCCTTCTACCCTGATTGGTCAGTTCGGCCGGGCAGACAGCTCTAGGAAGAGTCTTGGTGGATCCAAACTTCTTCCATTTAAGAATGATGGAGGCCACTGTGTTCTTGTGGACCTTCAATGCTGCAGACATTTTTTGGCACCCTTCCACAGATCTGTGCCTCGACACCATCCTGTCTCGGAGCTCTACAAACAATTCCTTCAACCTCATGTCTTGGTTTTTGCTCTGACATGCACTGTCAACTGTGGGACCTTTGTATAGACAGGTGTGTGCCTTTCCAAATCATGTCCAATCAATTGACTTTACCACAGGTTGGGACTCTAGCGGGGAAACACATAGATTATTTATTTGACCACTTTGTTTAATTCATGTTGGGGCTCTATCGCTGCCAGGAGAACTCCAGCGGGGAAACGCATTGATTATTTATTTGACCACTTTGTTTAATTTCCCAAGACGCAACAATCAAAACGGATTGATTGAACCCCTATTTATGTCCTGGCGGTTACCCCCATAATAAAGTAAAGACCTCCCCTATATCATCACTCATCATTGCTGCTCAGTGGCAATTTTAGCGTGTAAATCTTGGTGTGGCAAAAAAAATATAAGAAAGTTTTGATGCATGCAAGCAAAGCCACTACACAACACTAAATAATACATGAATTGCACTATAACGGTGACAAACGGTGCCCACAAACTGTTAGGGCCTCCATAAAGCTGTCCCAACAGCAGAACTTTCTTTTCAGCAGTGTGAATCCTTACCACTGCTACACCTGGCTATCAGTAGAGCCTTGTCTGGCAGCGAAACAGTTCATTCAGCCTCATTTACTGCCTTTAAAAAACAAAAACATAGCTGATATGGCTGACTTGCTTAAACAAATGTGGTTTCTACTGACAATTGATATGTACGAACTAAGGCATAAGGGATTGACGAACGGATAAGGGGCAATCAATGAACTAGGACGGACTTAGTCAATATAACTTTTGAAATGTACAGCGACAGAATTCAGAACAGTGGCCATTCTTACAGTATTCTCCCTGTACACCAAGTCAGAACCGCAGGATAAATAAAGGGGCATATAAGCAGACAATAAAAGCTCTTACAATATTGACTGAATACATTTCTCTAAAACAGGCTATAGGCTACATGTGCACCACCAAGTTGGCCAAGTAGGCTAAGTTACGAAGGGGAAAGGGACCAAAGTATTAGGGTGAGGCGCATGGGCTACTAACAGCTTACTACACAACATACAGTTTGTATTACTTTCTGAACTACAGTATACATATCTCTCTGGCATATTACATAATTTATGTAGCAGCATACAAGCATTTTTGGACTCACCTTGTTGTGCTCACTTAACACAGGAAGGTGGCGCGGCAAATTTTGTCATCAAACTTTGTCATCAAAGTCTGGCATTCTCTGGATTTATGGTGCTTTCAAGACAACTGGGAACTCTGGGGGAAAAAACAAGGTTGACTCATGATGTCAGTGATCTTCAGGTTGGATCACCGTTCAATACGTATTTTCCCAGTCGAAGCTCGTTTCTTCCCGACTTCCCAGTTATCTTGAATTCACTACAGTCTGAGATGTCCAAGTTCCGAGTTTACAGTTGTTTTTAACGCGGCAGAAGTCATGCTGGATTGACAGCATGGCCAATGTATTCAACCTTCACTGGCCCATGGTGTGTTGCGAGTGAATGTTTATTATTTTAAGCTTGGAAAAGAGACCCTTAAACCGAGACTTGGACCACACACCCTCTCCACTGAATAGCAAACTAGTGAGTGAAACCCTCTTAGGCCTCACTCCCCCCCATCTGAGATATCTACTGCAGTCCTCATCCTCCACATACAACACCCGTTCTGCCAGTCACATTCTGTTAAAGGTCCCCAAAGCACACACATCCCTGGGTCGCTCATCTTTTCAGTTCGCTGCAGCTAGCGATTGTAATAAGCTGCAGCAAACACTCAAACTGTTTATCTTAGTCTCTTCATTCAAAGACTCAATTACGGACACTCTTACACAACCCAACCAGCCGTACTGCGCATCCAACCCGGAAGCCAGCTGCACCAATGTGCACCTGGCAACCTTGGTTAGCGCGCACGGCGCCCGGCCCGCCACAGGAGTCACTGGTGCGCGATGAGACAAGGAGATCCCTACCGACCAATCCCTCCCTAACCCGGACGACGCTAGGCCAATTGTGCATCGCCCCACGGACCTCCCGGTCGCGGCCGGTTACGACAGAGCCTGGGCGCGAACCCAGGGACTCTGATGGCACAGCTGGCGCTGCAGTACAGCGCCCTTAACCACTGCGCCACCCGGGAGGCCACATGGTCACTTCTTATGTAAATCTATGGCAGCACCCAAGGGGCTTGAATTTTTTGAGCTCTCCCCGTAGATTTTGCAGTGACGGAATGTCCCCATGAGTGACAGAACACTGAGCCAATCACAGCGCAACTAGAGAACATTTTCAACCCATACGCTCCGTATTTACTGCTGGCTGCCCCAGCACCACAGAAAGACATCTAGGCTGAAACACCTGCATTTTGGAGCCGCCTTTTCCTCAAGAAAGACTTAGTTTGTATGCGGCTTTATTAACTCAATTATACATTTTTGTTCACATTGTTTGCAAACTCATATGTGACATGTATTAATGCCAAAATAACATGCAAAACAGGCAGCTCAACAGGTGGGGCTCAAAACACCTTCCCTAAAGTTAGAGCGTTGGGCCAGTATCTTAAATGATTATGTTGATATCCCTCCAAAGCAGATTAGGTGCATCTGCCGGTGCAAGCGACAAAAAACCCCAGTAAACATGCCTATATTAACAGTTGTAGGATTTTCTGGATTTTCTTTAATGCTGCAAATATACAGCGTCCCAAATGTTATCCTATTCTTTATATAGCGCACTGCTTTTACAGTTCCCGATGTAGTGCACTATATAGGGAATAGGGTGCCATTACAGACACACGCGCCTTAGTGTTTGAACTGAGCATTCACCTTGAGTCTGAGAGGAGTGTAGCAGCATCTGTTCTGAAGCAAGATGGTGTGTTTTCACTAGATTAAATATGTGTTTGAAATGGCGCCCTATTCCCTATATAGTGCCCTGTTGAAAGGTTGTGCACTATATAGAGATATAGGGTGCGTATTCCCTCCTGATCCAGGGAATCTTCCAATCGGGGTTTCTGGAAAACCTAGGAATTGTGGGAAAGTTAACACAATTTTGAAACCGTATCGATTGAGCATTCACACGCACGCGCACACACACACACACACACACACACACACACACACACACACACACACACACAGACAGAGAGAGAGAGAGACAGAGAGAGAGACAGAGAGAGAGAGAGAGAGACCGTTGCAAAACAAGATTAATCAATCAATCAAATGTATTTATAAAGCCCTTTTCACATCAGCCGATGTCACAAAGTGCTGTACAGAAACCCAGCCTAAAACCCCAAACAGCAAGCAATGCAGGTGTAGAAGCACGGTGGCTAGGAAAACTCCTTATAAAGGCAGGAACCTAGGAAGAAACCTAGAGAGGAACCAGGCTCTGGTTCCTGAAAGTATTTTTCTTTCTAAAACCAGAATGATATAAAATGCATTGAATTAACACATGCATAATGCAAGAATTTGTAATGGTACAAATTTGTTGGTTTGTTGATTTGATGTGTTGCAAAGGAAGTCCTTTTCTCCTCCCTGACACACCAGACGAGTCATCTTGAGTCACCGTCTCTTATGGAGCACTTCAACACAGTGTGTTCCACTTCAGTGCTATAGATTATTAAACAAGGTTATGTCCCAAATAGCATCCCTATTCCCTATATAGTAGTGCACTACTTTTTGACCCGGCTACTACTTCTTTGGGACTAAATAGGGAATAGGGTGATATTTGGGACACAGTCTAAGTGAGAGATGTATCCTGTTGCCTGCTTTTGGCTTTTATTGCATCATCTGTCGCTACTCGCTGCCCAGTGAATTAACATAACCACACCGAATGGAGTTCTAATACAAGTAGAACTAAGCTTCTAATGGCACATGTTGCTACTCGCTGCCCAGTGAATTAACATAACCACACCGAATGGAGTTCTAATACAAGTAGAACTAAGCTTCTAATGGCACATGTTGCTACTCGCTGCCCAGTGAATTAACATAACCACACCGAATGGAGTTCTAATACAAGTAGAACTAAGCTTCTAATGGCACATGTTGCTACTCGCTGCCCAGTGAATTAACATAACCACACCGAATGGAGTTCTAATACAAGTAGAACTAAGCTTCTAATGGCACATGTCGCTACTCGCTGCCCAGTGAATTAACATAACCACACCGAATGGAGTTCTAATACAAGTAGAACTAAGCTTCTAATGGCACATGTTGCTACTCGCTGCCCAGTGAATTAACATAACCACACCGAATGGAGTTCTAATACTCCAAGTAGAACTAAGCTTCTAATGGCACATGTTGCTACTCGCTGCCCAGTGAATTAACATAACCACACCGAATGGAGTTCTAATACAAGTAGAACTAAGCTTCTAATGGCACATGTTGCTACTCGCTGCCCAGTGAATTAACATAACCACACCGAATGGAATTCTAATACAAGTAGAACTAAGCTTCTAATGGCACATGTCGCTACTCGCTGCCCAGTGAATTAACATAACCACACCGAGTGGAGTTCTAATACTCCAAGTAGAACTAAGCTTCTAATGGCACATGTTGCTACTCGCTGCCCAGTGAATTAACATAACCACACCGAATGGAGTTCTAATACAAGTAGAACTAAGCTTCTAATGGCACATGTTGCTACTCGCTGCCCAGTGAATTAACATAACCACACCGAATGGAGTTCTAATACAAGTAGAACTAAGCTTCTAATGGCACATGTTGCTACTCGCTGCCCAGTGAATTAACATAACCACACCGAATGGAGTTCTAATACAAGTAGAACTAAGCTTCTAATGGCACATGTTGCTACTCGCTGCCCAGTGAATTAACATAACCACACCGAATGGAGTTCTAATACAAGTAGAACTAAGCTTCTAATGACACATGTCGCTACTCGCTGCCCAGTGAATTAACATAACCACACCGAATGGAATTCTAATACAAGTAGAACTAAGCTTCTAATGGCACATGTTGCTACTCGCTGCCCAGTGAATTAACATAACCACACCGAATGGAGTTCTAATACAAGTAGAACTAAGCTTCTAATGGCACATGTTGCTACTCGCTGCCCAGTGAATTAACATAACCACACCGAATGGAGTTCTAATACAAGTAGAACTAAGCTTCTAATGGCACATGTCGCTACTCGCTGCCCAGTGAATTAACATAACCACACCGAATGGAATTCTAATACAAGTAGAACTAAGCTTCTAATGGCACATGTTGCTACTCGCTGCCCAGTGAATTAACATAACCACACCGAATGGAGTTCTAATACAAGTAGAACTAAGCTTCTAATGACACATGTTGCTACTCGCTGCCCAGTGAATTAACATAACCACACCGAATGGAGTTCTAATACAAGTAGAACTAAGCTTCTAATGACACATGTTGCTACTCGCTGCCCAGTGAATTAACATAACCACACCGAATGGAGTTCTAATACAAGTAGAACTAAGCTTCTAATGACACATGTCGCTACTCGCTGCCCAGTGAATTAACATAACCACACCGAATGGAGTTCTAATACAAGTAGAACTAAGCTTCTAATGGCACATGTTGCTACTCGCTGCCCAGTGAATTAACATAACCACACCGAATGGAGTTCTAATACTCCAAGTAGAACTAAGCTTCTAATGGCACATGTTGCTACTCGCTGCCCAGTGAATTAACATAACCACACCGAATGGAGTTCTAATACAAGTAGAACTAAGCTTCTAATGGTACATGTTGCTACTCGCTGCCCAGTGAATTAACATAACCACACCGAATGGAATTCTAATACAAGTAGAACTAAGCTTCTAATGGCACATGTCGCTACTCGCTGCCCAGTGAATTAACATAACCACACCGAATGGAGTTCTAATACTCCAAGTAGAACTAAGCTTCTAATGGCACATGTTGCTACTCGCTGCCCAGTGAATTAACATAACCACACCGAATGGAGTTCTAATACAAGTAGAACTAAGCTTCTAATGGCACATGTTGCTACTCGCTGCCCAGTGAATTAACATAACCACACCGAATGGAGTTCTAATACAAGTAGAACTAAGCTTCTAATGGCACATGTTGCTACTCGCTGCCCAGTGAATTAACATAACCACACCGAATGGAGTTCTAATACAAGTAGAACTAAGCTTCTAATGGCACATGTTGCTACTCGCTGCCCAGTGAATTAACATAACCACACCGAATGGAGTTCTAATACAAGTAGAACTAAGCTTCTAATGACACATGTCGCTACTCGCTGCCCAGTGAATTAACATAACCACACCGAATGGAATTCTAATACAAGTAGAACTAAGCTTCTAATGGCACATGTTGCTACTCGCTGCCCAGTGAATTAACATAACCACACCGAATGGAGTTCTAATACAAGTAGAACTAAGCTTCTAATGGCACATGTTGCTACTCGCTGCCCAGTGAATTAACATAACCACACCGAATGGAGTTCTAATACAAGTAGAACTAAGCTTCTAATGGCACATGTCGCTACTCGCTGCCCAGTGAATTAACATAACCACACCGAATGGAATTCTAATACAAGTAGAACTAAGCTTCTAATGGCACATGTTGCTACTCGCTGCCCAGTGAATTAACATAACCACACCGAATGGAGTTCTAATACTCCAAGTAGAACTAAGCTTCTAATGGCACATGTTGCTACTCGCTGCCCAGTGAATTAACATAACCACACCGAATGGAGTTCTAATACAAGTAGAACTAAGCTTCTAATGACACATGTTGCTACTCGCTGCCCAGTGAATTAACATAACCACACCGAATGGAGTTCTAATACAAGTAGAACTAAGCTTCTAATGACACATGTTGCTACTCGCTGCCCAGTGAATTAACATAACCACACCGAATGGAGTTCTAATACTCCAAGTAGAACTAAGCTTCTAATGGCACATGTTGCTACTCGCTGCCCAGTGAATTAACATAACCACACCGAATGGAGTTCTAATACTCCAAGTAGAACTAAGCTTCTAATGACACATGTTGCTACTCGCTGCCCAGTGAATTAACATAACCACACCGAATGGAGTTCTAATACTCCAAGTAGAACTAAGCTTCTAATGGCACATGTTGCTACTCGCTGCCCAGTGAATTAACATAACCACACCGAATGGAGTTCTAATACTCCAAGTAGAACTAAGCTTCTAATGGCACATGTTGCTACTCGCTGCCCAGTGAATTAACATAACCACACCGAATGGAGTTCTAATACAAGTAGAACTAAGCTTCTAATGGCACATGTTGCTACTCGCTGCCCAGTGAATTAACATAACCACACCGAATGGAGTTCTAATACTCCAAGTAGAACTAAGCTTCTAATGGCACATGTTGCTACTCGCTGCCCAGTGAATTAACATAACCACACCGAATGGAGTTCTAATACAAGTAGAACTAAGCTTCTAATGACACATGTTGCTACTCGCTGCCCAGTGAATTAACATAACCACACCGAATGGAGTTCTAATACAAGTAGAACTAAGCTTCTAATGGCACATGTTGCTACTCGCTGCCCAGTGAATTAACATAACCACACCGAATGGAGTTCTAATACAAGTAGAACTAAGCTTCTAATGGCACATGTTGCTACTCGCTGCCCAGTGAATTAACATAACCACACCGAATGGAGTTCTAATACTCCAAGTAGAACTAAGCTTCTAATGGCACATGTTGCTACTCGCTGCCCAGTGAATTAACATAACCACACCGAATGGAGTTCTAATACAAGTAGAACTAAGCTTCTAATGACACATGTTGCTACTCGCTGCCCAGTGAATTAACATAACCACACCGAATGGAGTTCTAATACAAGTAGAACTAAGCTTCTAATGACACATGTTGCTACTCGCTGCCCAGTGAATTAACATAACCACACCGAATGGAGTTCTAATACTCCAAGTAGAACTAAGCTTCTAATGGCACATGTTGCTACTCGCTGCCCAGTGAATTAACATAACCACACCGAATGGAGTTCTAATACTCCAAGTAGAACTAAGCTTCTAATGACACATGTTGCTACTCGCTGCCCAGTGAATTAACATAACCACACCGAATGGAGTTCTAATACTCCAAGTAGAACTAAGCTTCTAATGGCACATGTTGCTACTCGCTGCCCAGTGAATTAACATAACCACACCGAATGGAGTTCTAATACTCCAAGTAGAACTAAGCTTCTAATGGCACATGTTGCTACTCGCTGCCCAGTGAATTAACATAACCACACCGAATGGAGTTCTAATACAAGTAGAACTAAGCTTCTAATGGCACATGTTGCTACTCGCTGCCCAGTGAATTAACATAACCACACCGAATGGAGTTCTAATACTCCAAGTAGAACTAAGCTTCTAATGGCACATGTTGCTACTCGCTGCCCAGTGAATTAACATAACCACACCGAATGGAGTTCTAATACAAGTAGAACTAAGCTTCTAATGACACATGTTGCTACTCGCTGCCCAGTGAATTAACATAACCACACCGAATGGAGTTCTAATACAAGTAGAACTAAGCTTCTAATGGCACATGTTGCTACTCGCTGCCCAGTGAATTAACATAACCACACCGAATGGAGTTCTAATACAAGTAGAACTAAGCTTCTAATGGCACATGTTGCTACTCGCTGCCCAGTGAATTAACATAACCACACCGAATGGAGTTCTAATACAAGTAGAACTAAGCTTCTAATGGCACATGTTGCTACTCGCTGCCCAGTGAATTAACATAACCACACCGAATGGAGTTCTAATACAAGTAGAACTAAGCTTCTAATGGCACATGTTGCTACTCGCTGCCCAGTGAATTAACATAACCACACCGAATGGAGTTCTAATACTCCAAGTAGAACTAAGCTTCTAATGGCACATGTTGCTACTCGCTGCCCAGTGAATTAACATAACCACACCGAATGGAGTTCTAATACTCCAAGTAGAACTAAGCTTCTAATGGCACATGTTGCTACTCGCTGCCCAGTGAATTAACATAACCACACCGAATGGAGTTCTAATACAAGTAGAACTAAGCTTCTAATGGCACATGTTGCTACTACGCTGCCCAGTGAATTAACATAACCACACCGAATGGAGTTCTAATACAAGTAGAACTAAGCTTCTAATGGCACATGTTGCTACTCGCTGCCCAGTGAATTAACATAACCACACCGAATGGAGTTCTAACACTCCAAGTAGAACTAAGCTTCTAATGGCACATGTTGCTACTCGCTGCCCAGTGAATTAACATAACCACACCGAATGGAGTTCTAATACAAGTAGAACTAAGCTTCTAATGGCACATGTTGCTACTCGCTGCCCAGTGAATTAACATAACCACACCGAATGGAGTTCTAATACAAGTAGAACTAAGCTTCTAATGACACATGTTGCTACTCGCTGCCCAGTGAATTAACATAACCACACCGAATGGAGTTCTAACACTCCAAGTAGAACTAAGCTTCTAATGACACATGTTGCTACTCGCTGCCCAGTGAATTAACATAACCACACCGAATGGAGTTCTAACACTCCAAGTAGAACTAAGCTTCTAATGGCACATGTTGCTACTCGCTGCCCAGTGAATTAACATAACCACACCGAATGGAGTTCTAATACAAGTAGAACTAAGCTTCTAATGGCACATGTTGCTACTCGCTGCCCAGTGAATTAACATAACCACACCGAATGGAGTTCTAACACTCCAAGTAGAACTAAGCTTCTAATGGCACATGTTGCTACTCGCTGCCCAGTGAATTAACATAACCACACCGAATGGAGTTCTAATACTCCAAGTAGAACTAAGCTTCTAATGGCACATGTTGCTACTCGCTGCCCAGTGAATTAACATAACCACACCGAATGGAGTTCTAATACTCCAAGTAGAACTAAGCTTCTAATGGCACATGTTGCTACTCGCTGCCCAGTGAATTAACATAACCACACCGAATGGAGTTCTAATACAAGTAGAACTAAGCTTCTAATGGCACATGTTGCTACTCGCTGCCCAGTGAATTAACATAACCACACCGAATGGAGTTCTAATACAAGTAGAACTAAGCTTCTAATGGCACATGTTGCTACTCGCTGCCCAGTGAATTAACATAACCACACCGAATGGAGTTCTAATACTCCAAGTAGAACTAAGCTTCTAATGGCACATGTTGCTACTCGCTGCCCAGTGAATTAACATAACCACACCGAATGGAGTTCTAATACAAGTAGAACTAAGCTTCTAATGGCACATGTTGCTACTCGCTGCCCAGTGAATTAACATAACCACACCGAATGGAGTTCTAATACAAGTAGAACTAAGCTTCTAATGGCACATGTTGCTACTCGCTGCCCAGTGAATTAACATAACCACACCGAATGGAGTTCTAATACAAGTAGAACTAAGCTTCTAATGGCACATGTTGCTACTCGCTGCCCAGTGAATTAACATAACCACACCGAATGGAGTTCTAATACAAGTAGAACTAAGCTTCTAATGGCACATGTTGCTACTCGCTGCCCAGTGAATTAACATAACCACACCGAATGGAGTTCTAATACAAGTAGAACTAAGCTTCTAATGGCACATGTTGCTACTCGCTGCCCAGTGAATTAACATAACCACACCGAATGGAGTTCTAATACAAGTAGAACTAAGCTTCTAATGGCACATGTTGCTACTCGCTGCCCAGTGAATTAACATAACCACACCGAATGGAGTTCTAATACAAGTAGAACTAAGCTTCTAATGGCACATGTTGCTACTCGCTGCCCAGTGAATTAACATAACCACACCGAATGGAGTTCTAATACAAGTAGAACTAAGCTTCTAATGGCACATGTTGCTACTCGCTGCCCAGTGAATTAACATAACCACACCGAATGGAGTTCTAATACTCCAAGTAGAACTAAGCTTCTAATGGCACATGTTGCTACTCGCTGCCCAGTGAATTAACATAACCACACCGAATGGAGTTCTAATACAAGTAGAACTAAGCTTCTAATGGCACATGTTGCTACTCGCTGCCCAGTGAATTAACATAACCACACCGAATGGAGTTCTAATACAAGTAGAACTAAGCTTCTAATGGCACATGTTGCTACTCGCTGCCCAGTGAATTAACATAACCACACCGAATGGAATTCTAATACTCCAAGTAGAACTAAGCTTCTAATGGCACATGTTGCTACTCGCTGCCCAGTGAATTAACATAACCACACCGAATGGAGTTCTAATACAAGTAGAACTAAGCTTCTAATGGCACATGTTGCTACTCGCTGCCCAGTGAATTAACATAACCACACCGAATGGAGTTCTAATACACCAAGTAGAACTAAGCTTCTAATGACACATGTTGCTACTCGCTGCCCAGTGAATTAACATAACCACACCGAATGGAGTTCTAATACAAGTAGAACTAAGCTTCTAATGGCACATGTTGCTACTCGCTGCCCAGTGAATTAACATAACCACACCGAATGGAGTTCTAATACAAGTAGAACTAAGCTTCTAATGGCACATGTTGCTACTCGCTGCCCAGTGAATTAACATAACCACACCGAATGGAGTTCTAATACTCCAAGTAGAACTAAGCTTCTAATGACACATGTTGCTACTCGCTGCCCAGTGAATTAACATAACCACACCGAATGGAGTTCTAATACAAGTAGAACTAAGCTTCTAATGGCACATGTTGCTACTCGCTGCCCAGTGAATTAACATAACCACACCGAATGGAGTTCTAATACAAGTAGAACTAAGCTTCTAATGGCACATGTTGCTACTCGCTGCCCAGTGAATTAACATAACCACACCGAATGGAGTTCTAATACAAGTAGAACTAAGCTTCTAATGGCACATGTTGCTACTCGCTGCCCAGTGAATTAACATAACCACACCGAATGGAGTTCTAATACAAGTAGAACTAAGCTTCTAATGGCACATGTTGCTACTCGCTGCCCAGTGAATTAACATAACCACACCGAATGGAGTTCTAATACAAGTAGAACTAAGCTTCTAATGACACATGTTGCTACTCGCTGCCCAGTGAATTAACATAACCACACCGAATGGAGTTCTAATACACCAAGTAGAACTAAGCTTCTAATGACACATGTTGCTACTCGCTGCCCAGTGAATTAACATAACCACACCGAATGGAGTTCTAATACAAGTAGAACTAAGCTTCTAATGGCACATGTTGCTACTCGCTGCCCAGTGAATTAACATAACCACACCGAATGGAGTTCTAATACAAGTAGAACTAAGCTTCTAATGGCACATGTCGCTACTCGCTGCCCAGTGAATTAACATAACCACACCGAATGGAGTTCTAATACAAGTAGAACTAAGCTTCTAATGGCACATGTTGCTACTCGCTGCCCAGTGAATTAACATAACCACACCGAATGGAGTTCTAATACTCCAAGTAGAACTAAGCTTCTAATGGCACATGTTGCTACTCGCTGCCCAGTGAATTAACATAACCACACCGAATGGAGTTCTAATACAAGTAGAACTAAGCTTCTAATGGCACATGTTGCTACTCGCTGCCCAGTGAATTAACATAACCACACCGAATGGAGTTCTAATACAAGTAGAACTAAGCTTCTAATGGCACATGTTGCTACTCGCTGCCCAGTGAATTAACATAACCACACCGAATGGAGTTCTAATACTCCAAGTAGAACTAAGCTTCTAATGACACATGTTGCTACTCGCTGCCCAGTGAATTAACATAACCACACCGAATGGAGTTCTAATACAAGTAGAACTAAGCTTCTAATGGCACATGTTGCTACTCGCTGCCCAGTGAATTAACATAACCACACCGAATGGAGTTCTAATACAAGTAGAACTAAGCTTCTAATGGCACATGTTGCTACTCGCTGCCCAGTGAATTAACATAACCACACCGAATGGAGTTCTAATACAAGTAGAACTAAGCTTCTAATGGCACATGTTGCTACTCGCTGCCCAGTGAATTAACATAACCACACCGAATGGAGTTCTAATACAAGTAGAACTAAGCTTCTAATGGCACATGTTGCTACTCGCTGCCCAGTGAATTAACATAACCACACCGAATGGAGTTCTAATACAAGTAGAACTAAGCTTCTAATGGCACATGTTGCTACTCGCTGCCCAGTGAATTAACATAACCACACCGAATGGAGTTCTAATACAAGTAGAACTAAGCTTCTAATGGCACATGTTGCTACTCGCTGCCCAGTGAATTAACATAACCACACCGAATGGAGTTCTAATACAAGTAGAACTAAGCTTCTAATGGCACATGTTGCTACTCGCTGCCCAGTGAATTAACATAACCACACCGAATGGAGTTCTAATACAAGTAGAACTAAGCTTCTAATGGCACATGTTGCTACTCGCTGCCCAGTGAATTAACATAACCACACCGAATGGAGTTCTAATACAAGTAGAACTAAGCTTCTAATGGCACATGTTGCTACTCGCTGCCCAGTGAATTAACATAACCACACCGAATGGAGTTCTAATACAAGTAGAACTAAGCTTCTAATGGCACATGTTGCTACTCGCTGCCCAGTGAATTAACATAACCACACCGAATGGAGTTCTAATACTCCAAGTAGAACTAAGCTTCTAATGGCACATGTTGCTACTCGCTGCCCAGTGAATTAACATAACCACACCGAATGGAGTTCTAATACAAGTAGAACTAAGCTTCTAATGGCACATGTTGCTACTCGCTGCCCAGTGAATTAACATAACCACACCGAATGGAGTTCTAATACAAGTAGAACTAAGCTTCTAATGGCACATGTTGCTACTCGCTGCCCAGTGAATTAACATAACCACACCGAATGGAATTCTAATACTCCAAGTAGAACTAAGCTTCTAATGGCACATGTTGCTACTCGCTGCCCAGTGAATTAACATAACCACACCGAATGGAGTTCTAATACAAGTAGAACTAAGCTTCTAATGGCACATGTTGCTACTCGCTGCCCAGTGAATTAACATAACCACACCGAATGGAGTTCTAATACACCAAGTAGAACTAAGCTTCTAATGACACATGTTGCTACTCGCTGCCCAGTGAATTAACATAACCACACCGAATGGAGTTCTAATACAAGTAGAACTAAGCTTCTAATGGCACATGTTGCTACTCGCTGCCCAGTGAATTAACATAACCACACCGAATGGAGTTCTAATACAAGTAGAACTAAGCTTCTAATGGCACATGTTGCTACTCGCTGCCCAGTGAATTAACATAACCACACCGAATGGAGTTCTAATACTCCAAGTAGAACTAAGCTTCTAATGACACATGTTGCTACTCGCTGCCCAGTGAATTAACATAACCACACCGAATGGAGTTCTAATACAAGTAGAACTAAGCTTCTAATGGCACATGTTGCTACTCGCTGCCCAGTGAATTAACATAACCACACCGAATGGAGTTCTAATACAAGTAGAACTAAGCTTCTAATGGCCCATGTTGCTACTCGCTGCCCAGTGAATTAACATAACCACACCGAATGGAGTTCTAATACAAGTAGAACTAAGCTTCTAATGGCACATGTTGCTACTCGCTGCCCAGTGAATTAACATAACCACACCGAATGGAGTTCTAATACAAGTAGAACTAAGCTTCTAATGGCACATGTTGCTACTCGCTGCCCAGTGAATTAACATAACCACACCGAATGGAGTTCTAATACAAGTAGAACTAAGCTTCTAATGACACATGTTGCTACTCGCTGCCCAGTGAATTAACATAACCACACCGAATGGAGTTCTAATACAAGTAGAACTAAGCTTCTAATGGCACATGTTGCTACTCGCTGCCCAGTGAATTAACATAACCACACCGAATGGAGTTCTAATACAAGTAGAACTAAGCTTCTAATGGCACATGTTGCTACTCGCTGCCCAGTGAATTAACATAACCACACCGAATGGAGTTCTAATACAAGTAGAACTAAGCTTCTAATGGCACATGTTGCTACTCGCTGCCCAGTGAATTAACATAACCACACCGAATGGAGTTCTAATACAAGTAGAACTAAGCTTCTAATGGCACATGTTGCTACTCGCTGCCCAGTGAATTAACATAACCACACCGAATGGAGTTCTAATACAAGTAGAACTAAGCTTCTAATGGCACATGTTGCTACTCGCTGCCCAGTGAATTAACATAACCACACCGAATGGAGTTCTAATACAAGTAGAACTAAGCTTCTAATGGCACATGTTGCTACTCGCTGCCCAGTGAATTAACATAACCACACCGAATGGAGTTCTAATACAAGTAGAACTAAGCTTCTAATGGCACATGTTGCTACTCGCTGCCCAGTGAATTAACATAACCACACCGAATGGAGTTCTAATACAAGTAGAACTAAGCTTCTAATGGCACATGTTGCTACTCGCTGCCCAGTGAATTAACATAACCACACCGAATGGAGTTCTAATACTCCAAGTAGAACTAAGCTTCTAATGGCACATGTTGCTACTCGCTGCCCAGTGAATTAACATAACCACACCGAATGGAGTTCTAATACAAGTAGAACTAAGCTTCTAATGGCACATGTTGCTACTCGCTGCCCAGTGAATTAACATAACCACACCGAATGGAGTTCTAATACAAGTAGAACTAAGCTTCTAATGGTACATGTTGCTACTCGCTGCCCAGTGAATTAACATAACCACACCGAATGGAATTCTAATACTCCAAGTAGAACTAAGCTTCTAATGGCACATGTTGCTACTCGCTGCCCAGTGAATTAACATAACCACACCGAATGGAGTTCTAATACAAGTAGAACTAAGCTTCTAATGGCACATGTTGCTACTCGCTGCCCAGTGAATTAACATAACCACACCGAATGGAGTTCTAATACACCAAGTAGAACTAAGCTTCTAATGACACATGTTGCTACTCGCTGCCCAGTGAATTAACATAACCACACCGAATGGAGTTCTAATACAAGTAGAACTAAGCTTCTAATGGCACATGTTGCTACTCGCTGCCCAGTGAATTAACATAACCACACCGAATGGAGTTCTAATACAAGTAGAACTAAGCTTCTAATGGCACATGTTGCTACTCGCTGCCCAGTGAATTAACATAACCACACCGAATGGAGTTCTAATACTCCAAGTAGAACTAAGCTTCTAATGACACATGTTGCTACTCGCTGCCCAGTGAATTAACATAACCACACCGAATGGAGTTCTAATACAAGTAGAACTAAGCTTCTAATGGCACATGTTGCTACTCGCTGCCCAGTGAATTAACATAACCACACCGAATGGAGTTCTAATACAAGTAGAACTAAGCTTCTAATGGCCCATGTTGCTACTCGCTGCCCAGTGAATTAACATAACCACACCGAATGGAGTTCTAATACAAGTAGAACTAAGCTTCTAATGGCACATGTTGCTACTCGCTGCCCAGTGAATTAACATAACCACACCGAATGGAGTTCTAATACAAGTAGAACTAAGCTTCTAATGGCACATGTTGCTACTCGCTGCCCAGTGAATTAACATAACCACACCGAATGGAGTTCTAATACAAGTAGAACTAAGCTTCTAATGACACATGTTGCTACTCGCTGCCCAGTGAATTAACATAACCACACCGAATGGAGTTCTAATACACCAAGTAGAACTAAGCTTCTAATGACACATGTTGCTACTCGCTGCCCAGTGAATTAACATAACCACACCGAATGGAGTTCTAATACAAGTAGAACTAAGCTTCTAATGGCACATGTTGCTACTCGCTGCCCAGTGAATTAACATAACCACACCGAATGGAGTTCTAATACAAGTAGAACTAAGCTTCTAATGGCACATGTCGCTACTCGCTGCCCAGTGAATTAACATAACCACACCGAATGGAGTTCTAATACAAGTAGAACTAAGCTTCTAATGGCACATGTTGCTACTCGCTGCCCAGTGAATTAACATAACCACACCGAATGGAGTTCTAATACAAGTAGAACTAAGCTTCTAATGGCACATGTTGCTACTCGCTGCCCAGTGAATTAACATAACCACACCGAATGGAGTTCTAATACAAGTAGAACTAAGCTTCTAATGGCACATGTTGCTACTCGCTGCCCAGTGAATTAACATAACCACACCGAATGGAGTTCTAACACTCCAAGTAGAACTAAGCTTCTAATGGCACATGTTGCTACTCGCTGCCCAGTGAATTAACATAACCACACCGAATGGAGTTCTAATACTCCAAGTAGAACTAAGCTTCTAATGGCACATGTTGCTACTCGCTGCACAGTGAATTAACATAACCACACCGAATGGAGTTCTAATACAAGTAGAACTAAGCTTCTAATGGCACATGTTGCTACTCGCTGCCCAGTGAATTAACATAACCACACCGAATGGAGTTCTAATACAAGTAGAACTAAGCTTCTAATGGCACATGTTGCTACTCGCTGCCCAGTGAATTAACATAACCACACCGAATGGAGTTCTAATACTCCAAGTAGAACTAAGCTTCTAATGGCACATGTCGCTACTCGCTGCCCAGTGAATTAACATAACCACACCGAATGGAGTTCTAATACAAGTAGAACTAAGCTTCTAATGGCACATGTTGCTACTCGCTGCCCAGTGAATTAACATAACCACACCGAATGGAGTTCTAACACTCCAAGTAGAACTAAGCTTCTAATGGCACATGTTGCTACTCGCTGCCCAGTGAATTAACATAACCACACCGAATGGAGTTCTAATACAAGTAGAACTAAGCTTCTAATGGCACATGTTGCTACTCGCTGCCCAGTGAATTAACATAACCACACCGAATGGAGTTCTAATACAAGTAGAACTAAGCTTCTAATGGCACATGTTGCTACTCGCTGCCCAGTGAATTAACATAACCACACCGAATGGAGTTCTAATACAAGTAGAACTAAGCTTCTAATGGCACATGTTGCTACTCGCTGCCCAGTGAATTAACATAACCACACCGAATGGAGTTCTAACACTCCAAGTAGAACTAAGCTTCTAATGGCACATGTTGCTACTCGCTGCCCAGTGAATTAACATAACCACACCGAATGGAGTTCTAATACTCCAAGTAGAACTAAGCTTCTAATGGCACATGTTGCTACTCGCTGCACAGTGAATTAACATAACCACACCGAATGGAGTTCTAATACAAGTAGAACTAAGCTTCTAATGGCACATGTTGCTACTCGCTGCCCAGTGAATTAACATAACCACACCGAATGGAGTTCTAATACAAGTAGAACTAAGCTTCTAATGGCACATGTTGCTACTCGCTGCCCAGTGAATTAACATAACCACACCGAATGGAGTTCTAATACTCCAAGTAGAACTAAGCTTCTAATGGCACATGTCGCTACTCGCTGCCCAGTGAATTAACATAACCACACCGAATGGAGTTCTAATACAAGTAGAACTAAGCTTCTAATGGCACATGTTGCTACTCGCTGCCCAGTGAATTAACATAACCACACCGAATGGAGTTCTAACACTCCAAGTAGAACTAAGCTTCTAATGGCACATGTTGCTACTCGCTGCCCAGTGAATTAACATAACCACACCGAATGGAGTTCTAATACAAGTAGAACTAAGCTTCTAATGGCACATGTTGCTACTCGCTGCCCAGTGAATTAACATAACCACACCGAATGGAGTTCTAATACAAGTAGAACTAAGCTTCTAATGGCACATGTTGCTACTCGCTGCCCAGTGAATTAACATAACCACACCGAATGGAGTTCTAATACTCCAAGTAGAACTAAGCTTCTAATGGCACATGTCGCTACTCGCTGCCCAGTGAATTAACATAACCACACCGAATGGAGTTCTAATACAAGTAGAACTAAGCTTCTAATGGCACATGTTGCTACTCGCTGCCCAGTGAATTAACATAACCACACCGAATGGAATTCTAATACAAGTAGAACTAAGCTTCTAATGGCACATGTTGCTACTCGCTGCCCAGTGAATTAACATAACCACACCGAATGGAGTTCTAATACTCCAAGTAGAACTAAGCTTCTAATGGCACATGTTGCTACTCGCTGCCCAGTGAATTAACATAACCACACCGAATGGAGTTCTAATACAAGTAGAACTAAGCTTCTAATGGCACATGTTGCTACTCGCTGCCCAGTGAATTAACATAACCACACCGAATGGAGTTCTAATACTCCAAGTAGAACTAAGCTTCTAATGGCACATGTTGCTACTCGCTGCCCAGTGAATTAACATAACCACACCGAATGGAATTCTAATACTCCAAGTAGAACTAAGCTTCTAATGGCACATGTTGCTACTCGCTGCCCAGTGAATTAACATAACCACACCGAATGGAGTTCTAATACTCCAAGTAGAACTAAGCTTCTAATAGCACATGTTGCTACTCGCTGCCCAGTGAATTAACATAACCACACCGAATGGAGTTCTAATACTCCAAGTAGAACTAAGCTTCTAATGGCACATGTTGCTACTCGCTGCCCAGTGAATTAACATAACCACACCGAATGGAGTTCTAATACAAGTAGAACTAAGCTTCTAATGGCACATGTTGCTACTCGCTGCCCAGTGAATTAACATAACCACACCGAATGGAGTTCTAATACAAGTAGAACTAAGCTTCTAATGGCACATGTTGCTACTCGCTGCCCAGTGAATTAACATAACCACACCGAATGGAGTTCTAATACAAGTAGAACTAAGCTTCTAATGGCACATGTTGCTACTCGCTGCCCAGTGAATTAACATAACCACACCGAATGGAGTTCTAATACAAGTAGAACTAAGCTTCTAATGACACATGTCGCTACTCGCTGCCCAGTGAATTAACATAACCACACCGAATGGAATTCTAATACAAGTAGAACTAAGCTTCTAATGGCACATGTTGCTACTCGCTGCCCAGTGAATTAACATAACCACACCGAATGGAGTTCTAATACAAGTAGAACTAAGCTTCTAATGGCACATGTTGCTACTCGCTGCCCAGTGAATTAACATAACCACACCGAATGGAGTTCTAATACAAGTAGAACTAAGCTTCTAATGGCACATGTCGCTACTCGCTGCCCAGTGAATTAACATAACCACACCGAATGGAATTCTAATACAAGTAGAACTAAGCTTCTAATGGCACATGTTGCTACTCGCTGCCCAGTGAATTAACATAACCACACCGAATGGAGTTCTAATACAAGTAGAACTAAGCTTCTAATGACACATGTTGCTACTCGCTGCCCAGTGAATTAACATAACCACACCGAATGGAGTTCTAATACAAGTAGAACTAAGCTTCTAATGACACATGTTGCTACTCGCTGCCCAGTGAATTAACATAACCACACCGAATGGAGTTCTAATACAAGTAGAACTAAGCTTCTAATGACACATGTCGCTACTCGCTGCCCAGTGAATTAACATAACCACACCGAATGGAGTTCTAATACAAGTAGAACTAAGCTTCTAATGGCACATGTTGCTACTCGCTGCCCAGTGAATTAACATAACCACACCGAATGGAGTTCTAATACTCCAAGTAGAACTAAGCTTCTAATGGCACATGTTGCTACTCGCTGCCCAGTGAATTAACATAACCACACCGAATGGAGTTCTAATACAAGTAGAACTAAGCTTCTAATGGTACATGTTGCTACTCGCTGCCCAGTGAATTAACATAACCACACCGAATGGAATTCTAATACAAGTAGAACTAAGCTTCTAATGGCACATGTCGCTACTCGCTGCCCAGTGAATTAACATAACCACACCGAATGGAGTTCTAATACTCCAAGTAGAACTAAGCTTCTAATGGCACATGTTGCTACTCGCTGCCCAGTGAATTAACATAACCACACCGAATGGAGTTCTAATACAAGTAGAACTAAGCTTCTAATGGCACATGTTGCTACTCGCTGCCCAGTGAATTAACATAACCACACCGAATGGAGTTCTAATACAAGTAGAACTAAGCTTCTAATGGCACATGTTGCTACTCGCTGCCCAGTGAATTAACATAACCACACCGAATGGAGTTCTAATACAAGTAGAACTAAGCTTCTAATGGCACATGTTGCTACTCGCTGCCCAGTGAATTAACATAACCACACCGAATGGAGTTCTAATACAAGTAGAACTAAGCTTCTAATGACACATGTCGCTACTCGCTGCCCAGTGAATTAACATAACCACACCGAATGGAATTCTAATACAAGTAGAACTAAGCTTCTAATGGCACATGTTGCTACTCGCTGCCCAGTGAATTAACATAACCACACCGAATGGAGTTCTAATACAAGTAGAACTAAGCTTCTAATGGCACATGTTGCTACTCGCTGCCCAGTGAATTAACATAACCACACCGAATGGAGTTCTAATACAAGTAGAACTAAGCTTCTAATGGCACATGTCGCTACTCGCTGCCCAGTGAATTAACATAACCACACCGAATGGAATTCTAATACAAGTAGAACTAAGCTTCTAATGGCACATGTTGCTACTCGCTGCCCAGTGAATTAACATAACCACACCGAATGGAGTTCTAATACTCCAAGTAGAACTAAGCTTCTAATGGCACATGTTGCTACTCGCTGCCCAGTGAATTAACATAACCACACCGAATGGAGTTCTAATACAAGTAGAACTAAGCTTCTAATGACACATGTTGCTACTCGCTGCCCAGTGAATTAACATAACCACACCGAATGGAGTTCTAATACAAGTAGAACTAAGCTTCTAATGACACATGTTGCTACTCGCTGCCCAGTGAATTAACATAACCACACCGAATGGAGTTCTAATACTCCAAGTAGAACTAAGCTTCTAATGGCACATGTTGCTACTCGCTGCCCAGTGAATTAACATAACCACACCGAATGGAGTTCTAATACTCCAAGTAGAACTAAGCTTCTAATGACACATGTTGCTACTCGCTGCCCAGTGAATTAACATAACCACACCGAATGGAGTTCTAATACTCCAAGTAGAACTAAGCTTCTAATGGCACATGTTGCTACTCGCTGCCCAGTGAATTAACATAACCACACCGAATGGAGTTCTAATACTCCAAGTAGAACTAAGCTTCTAATGGCACATGTTGCTACTCGCTGCCCAGTGAATTAACATAACCACACCGAATGGAGTTCTAATACAAGTAGAACTAAGCTTCTAATGGCACATGTTGCTACTCGCTGCCCAGTGAATTAACATAACCACACCGAATGGAGTTCTAATACTCCAAGTAGAACTAAGCTTCTAATGGCACATGTTGCTACTCGCTGCCCAGTGAATTAACATAACCACACCGAATGGAGTTCTAATACAAGTAGAACTAAGCTTCTAATGACACATGTTGCTACTCGCTGCCCAGTGAATTAACATAACCACACCGAATGGAGTTCTAATACAAGTAGAACTAAGCTTCTAATGGCACATGTTGCTACTCGCTGCCCAGTGAATTAACATAACCACACCGAATGGAGTTCTAATACAAGTAGAACTAAGCTTCTAATGGCACATGTTGCTACTCGCTGCCCAGTGAATTAACATAACCACACCGAATGGAGTTCTAATACTCCAAGTAGAACTAAGCTTCTAATGGCACATGTTGCTACTCGCTGCCCAGTGAATTAACATAACCACACCGAATGGAGTTCTAATACAAGTAGAACTAAGCTTCTAATGACACATGTTGCTACTCGCTGCCCAGTGAATTAACATAACCACACCGAATGGAGTTCTAATACAAGTAGAACTAAGCTTCTAATGACACATGTTGCTACTCGCTGCCCAGTGAATTAACATAACCACACCGAATGGAGTTCTAATACTCCAAGTAGAACTAAGCTTCTAATGGCACATGTTGCTACTCGCTGCCCAGTGAATTAACATAACCACACCGAATGGAGTTCTAATACTCCAAGTAGAACTAAGCTTCTAATGACACATGTTGCTACTCGCTGCCCAGTGAATTAACATAACCACACCGAATGGAGTTCTAATACTCCAAGTAGAACTAAGCTTCTAATGGCACATGTTGCTACTCGCTGCCCAGTGAATTAACATAACCACACCGAATGGAGTTCTAATACTCCAAGTAGAACTAAGCTTCTAATGGCACATGTTGCTACTCGCTGCCCAGTGAATTAACATAACCACACCGAATGGAGTTCTAATACAAGTAGAACTAAGCTTCTAATGGCACATGTTGCTACTCGCTGCCCAGTGAATTAACATAACCACACCGAATGGAGTTCTAATACTCCAAGTAGAACTAAGCTTCTAATGGCACATGTTGCTACTCGCTGCCCAGTGAATTAACATAACCACACCGAATGGAGTTCTAATACAAGTAGAACTAAGCTTCTAATGACACATGTTGCTACTCGCTGCCCAGTGAATTAACATAACCACACCGAATGGAGTTCTAATACAAGTAGAACTAAGCTTCTAATGGCACATGTTGCTACTCGCTGCCCAGTGAATTAACATAACCACACCGAATGGAGTTCTAATACAAGTAGAACTAAGCTTCTAATGGCACATGTTGCTACTCGCTGCCCAGTGAATTAACATAACCACACCGAATGGAGTTCTAATACAAGTAGAACTAAGCTTCTAATGGCACATGTTGCTACTCGCTGCCCAGTGAATTAACATAACCACACCGAATGGAGTTCTAATACTCCAAGTAGAACTAAGCTTCTAATGACACATGTTGCTACTCGCTGCCCAGTGAATTAACATAACCACACCGAATGGAGTTCTAATACAAGTAGAACTAAGCTTCTAATGGCACATGTTGCTACTCGCTGCCCAGTGAATTAACATAACCACACCGAATGGAGTTCTAATACAAGTAGAACTAAGCTTCTAATGGCCCATGTTGCTACTCGCTGCCCAGTGAATTAACATAACCACACCGAATGGAGTTCTAATACAAGTAGAACTAAGCTTCTAATGGCACATGTTGCTACTCGCTGCCCAGTGAATTAACATAACCACACCGAATGGAGTTCTAATACAAGTAGAACTAAGCTTCTAATGGCACATGTTGCTACTTGCTGCCCAGTGAATTAACATAACCACACCGAATGGAGTTCTAATACAAGTAGAACTAAGCTTCTAATGACACATGTTGCTACTCGCTGCCCAGTGAATTAACATAACCACACCGAATGGAGTTCTAATACACCAAGTAGAACTAAGCTTCTAATGACACATGTTGCTACTCGCTGCCCAGTGAATTAACATAACCACACCGAATGGAGTTCTAATACAAGTAGAACTAAGCTTCTAATGGCACATGTTGCTACTCGCTGCCCAGTGAATTAACATAACCACACCGAATGGAGTTCTAATACAAGTAGAACTAAGCTTCTAATGGCACATGTCGCTACTCGCTGCCCAGTGAATTAACATAACCACACCGAATGGAGTTCTAATACAAGTAGAACTAAGCTTCTAATGGCACATGTTGCTACTCGCTGCCCAGTGAATTAACATAACCACACCGAATGGAGTTCTAATACAAGTAGAACTAAGCTTCTAATGGCACATGTTGCTACTCGCTGCCCAGTGAATTAACATAACCACACCGAATGGAGTTCTAATACAAGTAGAACTAAGCTTCTAATGGCACATGTTGCTACTCGCTGCCCAGTGAATTAACATAACCACACCGAATGGAGTTCTAACACTCCAAGTAGAACTAAGCTTCTAATGGCACATGTTGCTACTCGCTGCCCAGTGAATTAACATAACCACACCGAATGGAGTTCTAATACTCCAAGTAGAACTAAGCTTCTAATGGCACATGTTGCTACTCGCTGCACAGTGAATTAACATAACCACACCGAATGGAGTTCTAATACAAGTAGAACTAAGCTTCTAATGGCACATGTTGCTACTCGCTGCCCAGTGAATTAACATAACCACACCGAATGGAGTTCTAATACAAGTAGAACTAAGCTTCTAATGGCACATGTTGCTACTCGCTGCCCAGTGAATTAACATAACCACACCGAATGGAGTTCTAATACTCCAAGTAGAACTAAGCTTCTAATGGCACATGTCGCTACTCGCTGCCCAGTGAATTAACATAACCACACCGAATGGAGTTCTAATACAAGTAGAACTAAGCTTCTAATGGCACATGTTGCTACTCGCTGCCCAGTGAATTAACATAACCACACCGAATGGAGTTCTAACACTCCAAGTAGAACTAAGCTTCTAATGGCACATGTTGCTACTCGCTGCCCAGTGAATTAACATAACCACACCGAATGGAGTTCTAATACAAGTAGAACTAAGCTTCTAATGGCACATGTTGCTACTCGCTGCCCAGTGAATTAACATAACCACACCGAATGGAGTTCTAATACAAGTAGAACTAAGCTTCTAATGGCACATGTTGCTACTCGCTGCCCAGTGAATTAACATAACCACACCGAATGGAGTTCTAATACTCCAAGTAGAACTAAGCTTCTAATGGCACATGTCGCTACTCGCTGCCCAGTGAATTAACATAACCACACCGAATGGAGTTCTAATACAAGTAGAACTAAGCTTCTAATGGCACATGTTGCTACTCGCTGCCCAGTGAATTAACATAACCACACCGAATGGAATTCTAATACAAGTAGAACTAAGCTTCTAATGGCACATGTTGCTACTCGCTGCCCAGTGAATTAACATAACCACACCGAATGGAGTTCTAATACTCCAAGTAGAACTAAGCTTCTAATGGCACATGTTGCTACTCGCTGCCCAGTGAATTAACATAACCACACCGAATGGAGTTCTAATACAAGTAGAACTAAGCTTCTAATGGCACATGTTGCTACTCGCTGCCCAGTGAATTAACATAACCACACCGAATGGAGTTCTAATACTCCAAGTAGAACTAAGCTTCTAATGGCACATGTTGCTACTCGCTGCCCAGTGAATTAACATAACCACACCGAATGGAATTCTAATACTCCAAGTAGAACTAAGCTTCTAATGGCACATGTTGCTACTCGCTGCCCAGTGAATTAACATAACCACACCGAATGGAGTTCTAATACTCCAAGTAGAACTAAGCTTCTAATAGCACATGTTGCTACTCGCTGCCCAGTGAATTAACATAACCACACCGAATGGAGTTCTAATACTCCAAGTAGAACTAAGCTTCTAATGGCACATGTTGCTACTCGCTGCCCAGTGAATTAACATAACCACACCGAATGGAGTTCTAATACAAGTAGAACTAAGCTTCTAATGGCACATGTTGCTACTCGCTGCCCAGTGAATTAACATAACCACACCGAATGGAGTTCTAATACAAGTAGAACTAAGCTTCTAATGGCACATGTTGCTACTCGCTGCCCAGTGAATTAACATAACCACACCGAATGGAGTTCTAATACAAGTAGAACTAAGCTTCTAATGGCACATGTTGCTACTCGCTGCCCAGTGAATTAACATAACCACACCGAATGGAGTTCTAATACAAGTAGAACTAAGCTTCTAATGACACATGTCGCTACTCGCTGCCCAGTGAATTAACATAACCACACCGAATGGAATTCTAATACAAGTAGAACTAAGCTTCTAATGGCACATGTTGCTACTCGCTGCCCAGTGAATTAACATAACCACACCGAATGGAGTTCTAATACAAGTAGAACTAAGCTTCTAATGGCACATGTTGCTACTCGCTGCCCAGTGAATTAACATAACCACACCGAATGGAGTTCTAATACAAGTAGAACTAAGCTTCTAATGGCACATGTCGCTACTCGCTGCCCAGTGAATTAACATAACCACACCGAATGGAATTCTAATACAAGTAGAACTAAGCTTCTAATGGCACATGTTGCTACTCGCTGCCCAGTGAATTAACATAACCACACCGAATGGAGTTCTAATACAAGTAGAACTAAGCTTCTAATGACACATGTTGCTACTCGCTGCCCAGTGAATTAACATAACCACACCGAATGGAGTTCTAATACAAGTAGAACTAAGCTTCTAATGACACATGTTGCTACTCGCTGCCCAGTGAATTAACATAACCACACCGAATGGAGTTCTAATACAAGTAGAACTAAGCTTCTAATGACACATGTCGCTACTCGCTGCCCAGTGAATTAACATAACCACACCGAATGGAGTTCTAATACAAGTAGAACTAAGCTTCTAATGGCACATGTTGCTACTCGCTGCCCAGTGAATTAACATAACCACACCGAATGGAGTTCTAATACTCCAAGTAGAACTAAGCTTCTAATGGCACATGTTGCTACTCGCTGCCCAGTGAATTAACATAACCACACCGAATGGAGTTCTAATACAAGTAGAACTAAGCTTCTAATGGTACATGTTGCTACTCGCTGCCCAGTGAATTAACATAACCACACCGAATGGAATTCTAATACAAGTAGAACTAAGCTTCTAATGGCACATGTCGCTACTCGCTGCCCAGTGAATTAACATAACCACACCGAATGGAGTTCTAATACTCCAAGTAGAACTAAGCTTCTAATGGCACATGTTGCTACTCGCTGCCCAGTGAATTAACATAACCACACCGAATGGAGTTCTAATACAAGTAGAACTAAGCTTCTAATGGCACATGTTGCTACTCGCTGCCCAGTGAATTAACATAACCACACCGAATGGAGTTCTAATACAAGTAGAACTAAGCTTCTAATGGCACATGTTGCTACTCGCTGCCCAGTGAATTAACATAACCACACCGAATGGAGTTCTAATACAAGTAGAACTAAGCTTCTAATGGCACATGTTGCTACTCGCTGCCCAGTGAATTAACATAACCACACCGAATGGAGTTCTAATACAAGTAGAACTAAGCTTCTAATGACACATGTCGCTACTCGCTGCCCAGTGAATTAACATAACCACACCGAATGGAATTCTAATACAAGTAGAACTAAGCTTCTAATGGCACATGTTGCTACTCGCTGCCCAGTGAATTAACATAACCACACCGAATGGAGTTCTAATACAAGTAGAACTAAGCTTCTAATGGCACATGTTGCTACTCGCTGCCCAGTGAATTAACATAACCACACCGAATGGAGTTCTAATACAAGTAGAACTAAGCTTCTAATGGCCCATGTTGCTACTCGCTGCCCAGTGAATTAACATAACCACACCGAATGGAGTTCTAATACAAGTAGAACTAAGCTTCTAATGGCACATGTTGCTACTCGCTGCCCAGTGAATTAACATAACCACACCGAATGGAGTTCTAATACAAGTAGAACTAAGCTTCTAATGGCACATGTTGCTACTTGCTGCCCAGTGAATTAACATAACCACACCGAATGGAGTTCTAATACAAGTAGAACTAAGCTTCTAATGACACATGTTGCTACTCGCTGCCCAGTGAATTAACATAACCACACCGAATGGAGTTCTAATACACCAAGTAGAACTAAGCTTCTAATGACACATGTTGCTACTCGCTGCCCAGTGAATTAACATAACCACACCGAATGGAGTTCTAATACAAGTAGAACTAAGCTTCTAATGGCACATGTTGCTACTCGCTGCCCAGTGAATTAACATAACCACACCGAATGGAGTTCTAATACAAGTAGAACTAAGCTTCTAATGGCACATGTCGCTACTCGCTGCCCAGTGAATTAACATAACCACACCGAATGGAGTTCTAATACAAGTAGAACTAAGCTTCTAATGGCACATGTTGCTACTCGCTGCCCAGTGAATTAACATAACCACACCGAATGGAGTTCTAATACAAGTAGAACTAAGCTTCTAATGGCACATGTTGCTACTCGCTGCCCAGTGAATTAACATAACCACACCGAATGGAGTTCTAATACAAGTAGAACTAAGCTTCTAATGGCACATGTTGCTACTCGCTGCCCAGTGAATTAACATAACCACACCGAATGGAGTTCTAACACTCCAAGTAGAACTAAGCTTCTAATGGCACATGTTGCTACTCGCTGCCCAGTGAATTAACATAACCACACCGAATGGAGTTCTAATACTCCAAGTAGAACTAAGCTTCTAATGGCACATGTTGCTACTCGCTGCACAGTGAATTAACATAACCACACCGAATGGAGTTCTAATACAAGTAGAACTAAGCTTCTAATGGCACATGTTGCTACTCGCTGCCCAGTGAATTAACATAACCACACCGAATGGAGTTCTAATACAAGTAGAACTAAGCTTCTAATGGCACATGTTGCTACTCGCTGCCCAGTGAATTAACATAACCACACCGAATGGAGTTCTAATACTCCAAGTAGAACTAAGCTTCTAATGGCACATGTCGCTACTCGCTGCCCAGTGAATTAACATAACCACACCGAATGGAGTTCTAATACAAGTAGAACTAAGCTTCTAATGGCACATGTTGCTACTCGCTGCCCAGTGAATTAACATAACCACACCGAATGGAGTTCTAACACTCCAAGTAGAACTAAGCTTCTAATGGCACATGTTGCTACTCGCTGCCCAGTGAATTAACATAACCACACCGAATGGAGTTCTAATACAAGTAGAACTAAGCTTCTAATGGCACATGTTGCTACTCGCTGCCCAGTGAATTAACATAACCACACCGAATGGAGTTCTAATACAAGTAGAACTAAGCTTCTAATGGCACATGTTGCTACTCGCTGCCCAGTGAATTAACATAACCACACCGAATGGAGTTCTAATACTCCAAGTAGAACTAAGCTTCTAATGGCACATGTCGCTACTCGCTGCCCAGTGAATTAACATAACCACACCGAATGGAGTTCTAATACAAGTAGAACTAAGCTTCTAATGGCACATGTTGCTACTCGCTGCCCAGTGAATTAACATAACCACACCGAATGGAATTCTAATACAAGTAGAACTAAGCTTCTAATGGCACATGTTGCTACTCGCTGCCCAGTGAATTAACATAACCACACCGAATGGAGTTCTAATACTCCAAGTAGAACTAAGCTTCTAATGGCACATGTTGCTACTCGCTGCCCAGTGAATTAACATAACCACACCGAATGGAGTTCTAATACAAGTAGAACTAAGCTTCTAATGGCACATGTTGCTACTCGCTGCCCAGTGAATTAACATAACCACACCGAATGGAGTTCTAATACTCCAAGTAGAACTAAGCTTCTAATGGCACATGTTGCTACTCGCTGCCCAGTGAATTAACATAACCACACCGAATGGAATTCTAATACTCCAAGTAGAACTAAGCTTCTAATGGCACATGTTGCTACTCGCTGCCCAGTGAATTAACATAACCACACCGAATGGAGTTCTAATACTCCAAGTAGAACTAAGCTTCTAATAGCACATGTTGCTACTCGCTGCCCAGTGAATTAACATAACCACACCGAATGGAGTTCTAATACTCCAAGTAGAACTAAGCTTCTAATGGCACATGTTGCTACTCGCTGCCCAGTGAATTAACATAACCACACCGAATGGAGTTCTAATACAAGTAGAACTAAGCTTCTAATGGCACATGTTGCTACTCGCTGCCCAGTGAATTAACATAACCACACCGAATGGAGTTCTAATACAAGTAGAACTAAGCTTCTAATGGCACATGTTGCTACTCGCTGCCCAGTGAATTAACATAACCACACCGAATGGAGTTCTAATACAAGTAGAACTAAGCTTCTAATGGCACATGTTGCTACTCGCTGCCCAGTGAATTAACATAACCACACCGAATGGAGTTCTAATACAAGTAGAACTAAGCTTCTAATGACACATGTCGCTACTCGCTGCCCAGTGAATTAACATAACCACACCGAATGGAATTCTAATACAAGTAGAACTAAGCTTCTAATGGCACATGTTGCTACTCGCTGCCCAGTGAATTAACATAACCACACCGAATGGAGTTCTAATACAAGTAGAACTAAGCTTCTAATGGCACATGTTGCTACTCGCTGCCCAGTGAATTAACATAACCACACCGAATGGAGTTCTAATACAAGTAGAACTAAGCTTCTAATGGCACATGTCGCTACTCGCTGCCCAGTGAATTAACATAACCACACCGAATGGAATTCTAATACAAGTAGAACTAAGCTTCTAATGGCACATGTTGCTACTCGCTGCCCAGTGAATTAACATAACCACACCGAATGGAGTTCTAATACAAGTAGAACTAAGCTTCTAATGACACATGTTGCTACTCGCTGCCCAGTGAATTAACATAACCACACCGAATGGAGTTCTAATACAAGTAGAACTAAGCTTCTAATGACACATGTTGCTACTCGCTGCCCAGTGAATTAACATAACCACACCGAATGGAGTTCTAATACAAGTAGAACTAAGCTTCTAATGACACATGTCGCTACTCGCTGCCCAGTGAATTAACATAACCACACCGAATGGAGTTCTAATACAAGTAGAACTAAGCTTCTAATGGCACATGTTGCTACTCGCTGCCCAGTGAATTAACATAACCACACCGAATGGAGTTCTAATACTCCAAGTAGAACTAAGCTTCTAATGGCACATGTTGCTACTCGCTGCCCAGTGAATTAACATAACCACACCGAATGGAGTTCTAATACAAGTAGAACTAAGCTTCTAATGGTACATGTTGCTACTCGCTGCCCAGTGAATTAACATAACCACACCGAATGGAATTCTAATACAAGTAGAACTAAGCTTCTAATGGCACATGTCGCTACTCGCTGCCCAGTGAATTAACATAACCACACCGAATGGAGTTCTAATACTCCAAGTAGAACTAAGCTTCTAATGGCACATGTTGCTACTCGCTGCCCAGTGAATTAACATAACCACACCGAATGGAGTTCTAATACAAGTAGAACTAAGCTTCTAATGGCACATGTTGCTACTCGCTGCCCAGTGAATTAACATAACCACACCGAATGGAGTTCTAATACAAGTAGAACTAAGCTTCTAATGGCACATGTTGCTACTCGCTGCCCAGTGAATTAACATAACCACACCGAATGGAGTTCTAATACAAGTAGAACTAAGCTTCTAATGGCACATGTTGCTACTCGCTGCCCAGTGAATTAACATAACCACACCGAATGGAGTTCTAATACAAGTAGAACTAAGCTTCTAATGACACATGTCGCTACTCGCTGCCCAGTGAATTAACATAACCACACCGAATGGAATTCTAATACAAGTAGAACTAAGCTTCTAATGGCACATGTTGCTACTCGCTGCCCAGTGAATTAACATAACCACACCGAATGGAGTTCTAATACAAGTAGAACTAAGCTTCTAATGGCACATGTTGCTACTCGCTGCCCAGTGAATTAACATAACCACACCGAATGGAGTTCTAATACAAGTAGAACTAAGCTTCTAATGGCACATGTCGCTACTCGCTGCCCAGTGAATTAACATAACCACACCGAATGGAATTCTAATACAAGTAGAACTAAGCTTCTAATGGCACATGTTGCTACTCGCTGCCCAGTGAATTAACATAACCACACCGAATGGAGTTCTAATACTCCAAGTAGAACTAAGCTTCTAATGGCACATGTTGCTACTCGCTGCCCAGTGAATTAACATAACCACACCGAATGGAGTTCTAATACAAGTAGAACTAAGCTTCTAATGACACATGTTGCTACTCGCTGCCCAGTGAATTAACATAACCACACCGAATGGAGTTCTAATACAAGTAGAACTAAGCTTCTAATGACACATGTTGCTACTCGCTGCCCAGTGAATTAACATAACCACACCGAATGGAGTTCTAATACTCCAAGTAGAACTAAGCTTCTAATGGCACATGTTGCTACTCGCTGCCCAGTGAATTAACATAACCACACCGAATGGAGTTCTAATACTCCAAGTAGAACTAAGCTTCTAATGACACATGTTGCTACTCGCTGCCCAGTGAATTAACATAACCACACCGAATGGAGTTCTAATACTCCAAGTAGAACTAAGCTTCTAATGGCACATGTTGCTACTCGCTGCCCAGTGAATTAACATAACCACACCGAATGGAGTTCTAATACTCCAAGTAGAACTAAGCTTCTAATGGCACATGTTGCTACTCGCTGCCCAGTGAATTAACATAACCACACCGAATGGAGTTCTAATACAAGTAGAACTAAGCTTCTAATGGCACATGTTGCTACTCGCTGCCCAGTGAATTAACATAACCACACCGAATGGAGTTCTAATACTCCAAGTAGAACTAAGCTTCTAATGGCACATGTTGCTACTCGCTGCCCAGTGAATTAACATAACCACACCGAATGGAGTTCTAATACAAGTAGAACTAAGCTTCTAATGGACACATGTTGCTACTCGCTGCCCAGTGAATTAACATAACCACACCGAATGGAGTTCTAATACAAGTAGAACTAAGCTTCTAATGGCACATGTTGCTACTCGCTGCCCAGTGAATTAACATAACCACACCGAATGGAGTTCTAATACAAGTAGAACTAAGCTTCTAATGGCACATGTTGCTACTCGCTGCCCAGTGAATTAACATAACCACACCGAATGGAGTTCTAATACTCCAAGTAGAACTAAGCTTCTAATGGACACATGTTGCTACTCGCTGCCCAGTGAATTAACATAACCACACCGAATGGAGTTCTAATACAAGTAGAACTAAGCTTCTAATGACACATGTTGCTACTCGCTGCCCAGTGAATTAACATAACCACACCGAATGGAGTTCTAATACAAGTAGAACTAAGCTTCTAATGGACACATGTCGCTACTCGCTGCCCAGTGAATTAACATAACCACACCGAATGGAGTTCTAATACTCCAAGTAGAACTAAGCTTCTAATGGCACATGTTGCTACTCGCTGCCCAGTGAATTAACATAACCACACCGAATGGAGTTCTAATACTCCAAGTAGAACTAAGCTTCTAATGGCACATGTTGCTACTCGCTGCCCAGTGAATTAACATAACCACACCGAATGGAGTTCTAATACTCAAGTAGAACTAAGCTTCTAATGGCACATGTTGCTACTCGCTGCCCAGTGAATTAACATAACCACACCGAATGGAGTTCTAATACTCAAGTAGAACTAAGCTTCTAATGGCACATGTTGCTACTCGCTGCCCAGTGAATTAACATAACCACACCGAATGGAGTTCTAATACTCAAGTAGAACTAAGCTTCTAATGACACATGTTGCTACTCGCTGCCCAGTGAATTAACATAACCACACCGAATGGAGTTCTAATACCAAGTAGAACTAAGCTTCTAATGGCACATGTTGCTACTCGCTGCCCAGTGAATTAACATAACCACACCGAATGGAGTTCTAATACAAGTAGAACTAAGCTTCTAATGGCACATGTTGCTACTCGCTGCCCAGTGAATTAACATAACCACACCGAATGGAGTTCTAATACAAGTAGAACTAAGCTTCTAATGGCACATGTTGCTACTCGCTGCCCAGTGAATTAACATAACCACACCGAATGGAGTTCTAATACCAAGTAGAACTAAGCTTCTAATGGCACATGTTGCTACTCGCTGCCCAGTGAATTAACATAACCACACCGAATGGAGTTCTAATACAAGTAGAACTAAGCTTCTAATGGCACATGTTGCTACTCGCTGCCCAGTGAATTAACATAACCACACCGAATGGAGTTCTAATACAAGTAGAACTAAGCTTCTAATGGCACATGTTGCTACTCGCTGCCCAGTGAATTAACATAACCACACCGAATGGAGTTCTAATACAAGTAGAACTAAGCTTCTAATGGCACATGTTGCTACTCGCTGCCCAGTGAATTAACATAACCACACCGAATGGAGTTCTAATACAAGTAGAACTAAGCTTCTAATGGCACATGTTGCTACTCGCTGCCCAGTGAATTAACATAACCACACCGAATGGAGTTCTAATACAAGTAGAACTAAGCTTCTAATGGCACATGTTGCTACTCGCTGCCCAGTGAATTAACATAACCACACCGAATGGAGTTCTAATACCAAGTAGAACTAAGCTTCTAATGGCACATGTTGCTACTCGCTGCCCAGTGAATTAACATAACCACACCGAATGGAGTTCTAATACTCCAAGTAGAACTAAGCTTCTAATGGCACATGTTGCTACTCGCTGCCCAGTGAATTAACATAACCACACCGAATGGAGTTCTAATACAAGTAGAACTAAGCTTCTAATGGCACATGTTGCTACTCGCTGCCCAGTGAATTAACATAACCACACCGAATGGAGTTCTAATACAAGTAGAACTAAGCTTCTAATGGCACATGTTGCTACTCGCTGCCCAGTGAATTAACATAACCACACCGAATGGAATTCTAATACTCCAAGTAGAACTAAGCTTCTAATGGCACATGTTGCTACTCGCTGCCCAGTGAATTAACATAACCACACCGAATGGAGTTCTAATACAAGTAGAACTAAGCTTCTAATGGCACATGTTGCTACTCGCTGCCCAGTGAATTAACATAACCACACCGAATGGAGTTCTAATACACCAAGTAGAACTAAGCTTCTAATGACACATGTTGCTACTCGCTGCCCAGTGAATTAACATAACCACACCGAATGGAGTTCTAATACAAGTAGAACTAAGCTTCTAATGGCACATGTTGCTACTCGCTGCCCAGTGAATTAACATAACCACACCGAATGGAGTTCTAATACAAGTAGAACTAAGCTTCTAATGGCACATGTTGCTACTCGCTGCCCAGTGAATTAACATAACCACACCGAATGGAGTTCTAATACTCCAAGTAGAACTAAGCTTCTAATGACACATGTTGCTACTCGCTGCCCAGTGAATTAACATAACCACACCGAATGGAGTTCTAATACCAAGTAGAACTAAGCTTCTAATGGCACATGTTGCTACTCGCTGCCCAGTGAATTAACATAACCACACCGAATGGAGTTCTAATACAAGTAGAACTAAGCTTCTAATGGCCCATGTTGCTACTCGCTGCCCAGTGAATTAACATAACCACACCGAATGGAGTTCTAATACAAGTAGAACTAAGCTTCTAATGGCACATGTTGCTACTCGCTGCCCAGTGAATTAACATAACCACACCGAATGGAGTTCTAATACAAGTAGAACTAAGCTTCTAATGGCACATGTTGCTACTCGCTGCCCAGTGAATTAACATAACCACACCGAATGGAGTTCTAATACAAGTAGAACTAAGCTTCTAATGACACATGTTGCTACTCGCTGCCCAGTGAATTAACATAACCACACCGAATGGAGTTCTAATACAAGTAGAACTAAGCTTCTAATGGCACATGTTGCTACTCGCTGCCCAGTGAATTAACATAACCACACCGAATGGAGTTCTAATACAAGTAGAACTAAGCTTCTAATGGCACATGTTGCTACTCGCTGCCCAGTGAATTAACATAACCACACTGAATGGAGTTCTAATACAAGTAGAACTAAGCTTCTAATGGCACATGTTGCTACTCGCTGCCCAGTGAATTAACATAACCACACCGAATGGAGTTCTAATACAAGTAGAACTAAGCTTCTAATGGCACATGTTGCTACTCGCTGCCCAGTGAATTAACATAACCACACCGAATGGAGTTCTAATACAAGTAGAACTAAGCTTCTAATGGCACATGTTGCTACTCGCTGCCCAGTGAATTAACATAACCACACCGAATGGAGTTCTAATACAAGTAGAACTAAGCTTCTAATGGCACATGTTGCTACTCGCTGCCCAGTGAATTAACATAACCACACCGAATGGAGTTCTAATACAAGTAGAACTAAGCTTCTAATGGCACATGTTGCTACTCGCTGCCCAGTGAATTAACATAACCACACCGAATGGAGTTCTAATACAAGTAGAACTAAGCTTCTAATGGCACATGTTGCTACTCGCTGCCCAGTGAATTAACATAACCACACCGAATGGAGTTCTAATACTCCAAGTAGAACTAAGCTTCTAATGGCACATGTTGCTACTCGCTGCCCAGTGAATTAACATAACCACACCGAATGGAGTTCTAATACAAGTAGAACTAAGCTTCTAATGGCACATGTTGCTACTCGCTGCCCAGTGAATTAACATAACCACACCGAATGGAGTTCTAATACAAGTAGAACTAAGCTTCTAATGGTACATGTTGCTACTCGCTGCCCAGTGAATTAACATAACCACACCGAATGGAATTCTAATACTCCAAGTAGAACTAAGCTTCTAATGGCACATGTTGCTACTCGCTGCCCAGTGAATTAACATAACCACACCGAATGGAGTTCTAATACAAGTAGAACTAAGCTTCTAATGGCACATGTTGCTACTCGCTGCCCAGTGAATTAACATAACCACACCGAATGGAGTTCTAATACACCAAGTAGAACTAAGCTTCTAATGACACATGTTGCTACTCGCTGCCCAGTGAATTAACATAACCACACCGAATGGAGTTCTAATACAAGTAGAACTAAGCTTCTAATGGCACATGTTGCTACTCGCTGCCCAGTGAATTAACATAACCACACCGAATGGAGTTCTAATACAAGTAGAACTAAGCTTTTAATGGCACATGTTGCTACTCGCTGCCCAGTGAATTAACATAACCACACCGAATGGAGTTCTAATACTCCAAGTAGAACTAAGCTTCTAATGACACATGTTGCTACTCGCTGCCCAGTGAATTAACATAACCACACCGAATGGAGTTCTAATACAAGTAGAACTAAGCTTCTAATGGCACATGTTGCTACTCGCTGCCCAGTGAATTAACATAACCACACCGAATGGAGTTCTAATACAAGTAGAACTAAGCTTCTAATGGCCCATGTTGCTACTCGCTGCCCAGTGAATTAACATAACCACACCGAATGGAGTTCTAATACAAGTAGAACTAAGCTTCTAATGGCACATGTTGCTACTCGCTGCCCAGTGAATTAACATAACCACACCGAATGGAGTTCTAATACAAGTAGAACTAAGCTTCTAATGGCACATGTTGCTACTCGCTGCCCAGTGAATTAACATAACCACACCGAATGGAGTTCTAATACAAGTAGAACTAAGCTTCTAATGACACATGTTGCTACTCGCTGCCCAGTGAATTAACATAACCACACCGAATGGAGTTCTAATACACCAAGTAGAACTAAGCTTCTTATGACACATGTTGCTACTCGCTGCCCAGTGAATTAACATAACCACACCGAATGGAGTTCTAATACAAGTAGAACTAAGCTTCTAATGGCACATGTTGCTACTCGCTGCCCAGTGAATTAACATAACCACACCGAATGGAGTTCTAATACAAGTAGAACTAAGCTTCTAATGACACATGTTGCTACTCGCTGCCCAGTGAATTAACATAACCACACCGAATGGAGTTCTAATACAAGTAGAACTAAGCTTCTAATGACACATGTTGCTACTCGCTGCCCAGTGAATTAACATAACCACACCGAATGGAGTTCTAATACAAGTAGAACTAAGCTTCTAATGACACATGTCGCTACTCGCTGCCCAGTGAATTAACATAACCACACCGAATGGAGTTCTAATACAAGTAGAACTAAGCTTCTAATGGCACATGTTGCTACTCGCTGCCCAGTGAATTAACATAACCACACCGAATGGAGTTCTAATACTCCAAGTAGAACTAAGCTTCTAATGGCACATGTTGCTACTCGCTGCCCAGTGAATTAACATAACCACACCGAATGGAGTTCTAATACAAGTAGAACTAAGCTTCTAATGGTACATGTTGCTACTCGCTGCCCAGTGAATTAACATAACCACACCGAATGGAATTCTAATACAAGTAGAACTAAGCTTCTAATGGCACATGTCGCTACTCGCTGCCCAGTGAATTAACATAACCACACCGAATGGAGTTCTAATACTCCAAGTAGAACTAAGCTTCTAATGGCACATGTTGCTACTCGCTGCCCAGTGAATTAACATAACCACACCGAATGGAGTTCTAATACAAGTAGAACTAAGCTTCTAATGGCACATGTTGCTACTCGCTGCCCAGTGAATTAACATAACCACACCGAATGGAGTTCTAATACAAGTAGAACTAAGCTTCTAATGGCACATGTTGCTACTCGCTGCCCAGTGAATTAACATAACCACACCGAATGGAGTTCTAATACAAGTAGAACTAAGCTTCTAATGGCACATGTTGCTACTCGCTGCCCAGTGAATTAACATAACCACACCGAATGGAGTTCTAATACAAGTAGAACTAAGCTTCTAATGACACATGTCGCTACTCGCTGCCCAGTGAATTAACATAACCACACCGAATGGAATTCTAATACAAGTAGAACTAAGCTTCTAATGGCACATGTTGCTACTCGCTGCCCAGTGAATTAACATAACCACACCGAATGGAGTTCTAATACAAGTAGAACTAAGCTTCTAATGGCACATGTTGCTACTCGCTGCCCAGTGAATTAACATAACCACACCGAATGGAGTTCTAATACAAGTAGAACTAAGCTTCTAATGGCACATGTCGCTACTCGCTGCCCAGTGAATTAACATAACCACACCGAATGGAATTCTAATACAAGTAGAACTAAGCTTCTAATGGCACATGTTGCTACTCGCTGCCCAGTGAATTAACATAACCACACCGAATGGAGTTCTAATACTCCAAGTAGAACTAAGCTTCTAATGGCACATGTTGCTACTCGCTGCCCAGTGAATTAACATAACCACACCGAATGGAGTTCTAATACAAGTAGAACTAAGCTTCTAATGACACATGTTGCTACTCGCTGCCCAGTGAATTAACATAACCACACCGAATGGAGTTCTAATACAAGTAGAACTAAGCTTCTAATGACACATGTTGCTACTCGCTGCCCAGTGAATTAACATAACCACACCGAATGGAGTTCTAATACTCCAAGTAGAACTAAGCTTCTAATGGCACATGTTGCTACTCGCTGCCCAGTGAATTAACATAACCACACCGAATGGAGTTCTAATACTCCAAGTAGAACTAAGCTTCTAATGACACATGTTGCTACTCGCTGCCCAGTGAATTAACATAACCACACCGAATGGAGTTCTAATACTCCAAGTAGAACTAAGCTTCTAATGGCACATGTTGCTACTCGCTGCCCAGTGAATTAACATAACCACACCGAATGGAGTTCTAATACTCCAAGTAGAACTAAGCTTCTAATGGCACATGTTGCTACTCGCTGCCCAGTGAATTAACATAACCACACCGAATGGAGTTCTAATACAAGTAGAACTAAGCTTCTAATGGCACATGTTGCTACTCGCTGCCCAGTGAATTAACATAACCACACCGAATGGAGTTCTAATACTCCAAGTAGAACTAAGCTTCTAATGGCACATGTTGCTACTCGCTGCCCAGTGAATTAACATAACCACACCGAATGGAGTTCTAATACAAGTAGAACTAAGCTTCTAATGACACATGTTGCTACTCGCTGCCCAGTGAATTAACATAACCACACCGAATGGAGTTCTAATACAAGTAGAACTAAGCTTCTAATGGCACATGTTGCTACTCGCTGCCCAGTGAATTAACATAACCACACCGAATGGAGTTCTAATACAAGTAGAACTAAGCTTCTAATGGCACATGTTGCTACTCGCTGCCCAGTGAATTAACATAACCACACCGAATGGAGTTCTAATACTCCAAGTAGAACTAAGCTTCTAATGGCACATGTTGCTACTCGCTGCCCAGTGAATTAACATAACCACACCGAATGGAGTTCTAATACAAGTAGAACTAAGCTTCTAATGACACATGTTGCTACTCGCTGCCCAGTGAATTAACATAACCACACCGAATGGAGTTCTAATACAAGTAGAACTAAGCTTCTAATGACACATGTTGCTACTCGCTGCCCAGTGAATTAACATAACCACACCGAATGGAGTTCTAATACTCCAAGTAGAACTAAGCTTCTAATGGCACATGTTGCTACTCGCTGCCCAGTGAATTAACATAACCACACCGAATGGAGTTCTAATACTCCAAGTAGAACTAAGCTTCTAATGACACATGTTGCTACTCGCTGCCCAGTGAATTAACATAACCACACCGAATGGAGTTCTAATACTCCAAGTAGAACTAAGCTTCTAATGGCACATGTTGCTACTCGCTGCCCAGTGAATTAACATAACCACACCGAATGGAGTTCTAATACTCCAAGTAGAACTAAGCTTCTAATGGCACATGTTGCTACTCGCTGCCCAGTGAATTAACATAACCACACCGAATGGAGTTCTAATACAAGTAGAACTAAGCTTCTAATGGCACATGTTGCTACTCGCTGCCCAGTGAATTAACATAACCACACCGAATGGAGTTCTAATACTCCAAGTAGAACTAAGCTTCTAATGGCACATGTTGCTACTCGCTGCCCAGTGAATTAACATAACCACACCGAATGGAGTTCTAATACAAGTAGAACTAAGCTTCTAATGACACATGTTGCTACTCGCTGCCCAGTGAATTAACATAACCACACCGAATGGAGTTCTAATACAAGTAGAACTAAGCTTCTAATGGCACATGTTGCTACTCGCTGCCCAGTGAATTAACATAACCACACCGAATGGAGTTCTAATACAAGTAGAACTAAGCTTCTAATGGCACATGTTGCTACTCGCTGCCCAGTGAATTAACATAACCACACCGAATGGAGTTCTAATACAAGTAGAACTAAGCTTCTAATGGCACATGTTGCTACTCGCTGCCCAGTGAATTAACATAACCACACCGAATGGAGTTCTAATACAAGTAGAACTAAGCTTCTAATGGCACATGTTGCTACTCGCTGCCCAGTGAATTAACATAACCACACCGAATGGAGTTCTAATACTCCAAGTAGAACTAAGCTTCTAATGGCACATGTTGCTACTCGCTGCCCAGTGAATTAACATAACCACACCGAATGGAGTTCTAATACTCCAAGTAGAACTAAGCTTCTAATGGCACATGTTGCTACTCGCTGCCCAGTGAATTAACATAACCACACCGAATGGAGTTCTAATACAAGTAGAACTAAGCTTCTAATGGCACATGTTGCTACTCGCTGCCCAGTGAATTAACATAACCACACCGAATGGAGTTCTAATACAAGTAGAACTAAGCTTCTAATGGCACATGTTGCTACTCGCTGCCCAGTGAATTAACATAACCACACCGAATGGAGTTCTAACACTCCAAGTAGAACTAAGCTTCTAATGGCACATGTTGCTACTCGCTGCCCAGTGAATTAACATAACCACACCGAATGGAGTTCTAATACAAGTAGAACTAAGCTTCTAATGGCACATGTTGCTACTCGCTGCCCAGTGAATTAACATAACCACACCGAATGGAGTTCTAATACAAGTAGAACTAAGCTTCTAATGACACATGTTGCTACTCGCTGCCCAGTGAATTAACATAACCACACCGAATGGAGTTCTAACACTCCAAGTAGAACTAAGCTTCTAATGACACATGTTGCTACTCGCTGCCCAGTGAATTAACATAACCACACCGAATGGAGTTCTAACACTCCAAGTAGAACTAAGCTTCTAATGGCACATGTTGCTACTCGCTGCCCAGTGAATTAACATAACCACACCGAATGGAGTTCTAATACAAGTAGAACTAAGCTTCTAATGGCACATGTTGCTACTCGCTGCCCAGTGAATTAACATAACCACACCGAATGGAGTTCTAACACTCCAAGTAGAACTAAGCTTCTAATGGCACATGTTGCTACTCGCTGCCCAGTGAATTAACATAACCACACCGAATGGAGTTCTAATACTCCAAGTAGAACTAAGCTTCTAATGGCACATGTTGCTACTCGCTGCCCAGTGAATTAACATAACCACACCGAATGGAGTTCTAATACTCCAAGTAGAACTAAGCTTCTAATGGCACATGTTGCTACTCGCTGCCCAGTGAATTAACATAACCACACCGAATGGAGTTCTAATACAAGTAGAACTAAGCTTCTAATGGCACATGTTGCTACTCGCTGCCCAGTGAATTAACATAACCACACCGAATGGAGTTCTAATACAAGTAGAACTAAGCTTCTAATGGCACATGTTGCTACTCGCTGCCCAGTGAATTAACATAACCACACCGAATGGAGTTCTAATACTCCAAGTAGAACTAAGCTTCTAATGGCACATGTTGCTACTCGCTGCCCAGTGAATTAACATAACCACACCGAATGGAGTTCTAATACAAGTAGAACTAAGCTTCTAATGGCACATGTTGCTACTCGCTGCCCAGTGAATTAACATAACCACACCGAATGGAGTTCTAATACAAGTAGAACTAAGCTTCTAATGGCACATGTTGCTACTCGCTGCCCAGTGAATTAACATAACCACACCGAATGGAGTTCTAATACAAGTAGAACTAAGCTTCTAATGGCACATGTTGCTACTCGCTGCCCAGTGAATTAACATAACCACACCGAATGGAGTTCTAATACAAGTAGAACTAAGCTTCTAATGGCACATGTTGCTACTCGCTGCCCAGTGAATTAACATAACCACACCGAATGGAGTTCTAATACAAGTAGAACTAAGCTTCTAATGGCACATGTTGCTACTCGCTGCCCAGTGAATTAACATAACCACACCGAATGGAGTTCTAATACAAGTAGAACTAAGCTTCTAATGGCACATGTTGCTACTCGCTGCCCAGTGAATTAACATAACCACACCGAATGGAGTTCTAATACAAGTAGAACTAAGCTTCTAATGGCACATGTTGCTACTCGCTGCCCAGTGAATTAACATAACCACACCGAATGGAGTTCTAATACAAGTAGAACTAAGCTTCTAATGGCACATGTTGCTACTCGCTGCCCAGTGAATTAACATAACCACACCGAATGGAGTTCTAATACTCCAAGTAGAACTAAGCTTCTAATGGCACATGTTGCTACTCGCTGCCCAGTGAATTAACATAACCACACCGAATGGAGTTCTAATACAAGTAGAACTAAGCTTCTAATGGCACATGTTGCTACTCGCTGCCCAGTGAATTAACATAACCACACCGAATGGAGTTCTAATACAAGTAGAACTAAGCTTCTAATGGCACATGTTGCTACTCGCTGCCCAGTGAATTAACATAACCACACCGAATGGAATTCTAATACTCCAAGTAGAACTAAGCTTCTAATGGCACATGTTGCTACTCGCTGCCCAGTGAATTAACATAACCACACCGAATGGAGTTCTAATACAAGTAGAACTAAGCTTCTAATGGCACATGTTGCTACTCGCTGCCCAGTGAATTAACATAACCACACCGAATGGAGTTCTAATACACCAAGTAGAACTAAGCTTCTAATGACACATGTTGCTACTCGCTGCCCAGTGAATTAACATAACCACACCGAATGGAGTTCTAATACAAGTAGAACTAAGCTTCTAATGGCACATGTTGCTACTCGCTGCCCAGTGAATTAACATAACCACACCGAATGGAGTTCTAATACAAGTAGAACTAAGCTTCTAATGGCACATGTTGCTACTCGCTGCCCAGTGAATTAACATAACCACACCGAATGGAGTTCTAATACTCCAAGTAGAACTAAGCTTCTAATGACACATGTTGCTACTCGCTGCCCAGTGAATTAACATAACCACACCGAATGGAGTTCTAATACAAGTAGAACTAAGCTTCTAATGGCACATGTTGCTACTCGCTGCCCAGTGAATTAACATAACCACACCGAATGGAGTTCTAATACAAGTAGAACTAAGCTTCTAATGGCACATGTTGCTACTCGCTGCCCAGTGAATTAACATAACCACACCGAATGGAGTTCTAATACAAGTAGAACTAAGCTTCTAATGGCACATGTTGCTACTCGCTGCCCAGTGAATTAACATAACCACACCGAATGGAGTTCTAATACAAGTAGAACTAAGCTTCTAATGGCACATGTTGCTACTCGCTGCCCAGTGAATTAACATAACCACACCGAATGGAGTTCTAATACAAGTAGAACTAAGCTTCTAATGACACATGTTGCTACTCGCTGCCCAGTGAATTAACATAACCACACCGAATGGAGTTCTAATACACCAAGTAGAACTAAGCTTCTAATGACACATGTTGCTACTCGCTGCCCAGTGAATTAACATAACCACACCGAATGGAGTTCTAATACAAGTAGAACTAAGCTTCTAATGGCACATGTTGCTACTCGCTGCCCAGTGAATTAACATAACCACACCGAATGGAGTTCTAATACAAGTAGAACTAAGCTTCTAATGGCACATGTCGCTACTCGCTGCCCAGTGAATTAACATAACCACACCGAATGGAGTTCTAATACAAGTAGAACTAAGCTTCTAATGGCACATGTTGCTACTCGCTGCCCAGTGAATTAACATAACCACACCGAATGGAGTTCTAATACTCCAAGTAGAACTAAGCTTCTAATGGCACATGTTGCTACTCGCTGCCCAGTGAATTAACATAACCACACCGAATGGAGTTCTAATACAAGTAGAACTAAGCTTCTAATGGCACATGTTGCTACTCGCTGCCCAGTGAATTAACATAACCACACCGAATGGAGTTCTAATACAAGTAGAACTAAGCTTCTAATGGCACATGTTGCTACTCGCTGCCCAGTGAATTAACATAACCACACCGAATGGAGTTCTAATACTCCAAGTAGAACTAAGCTTCTAATGACACATGTTGCTACTCGCTGCCCAGTGAATTAACATAACCACACCGAATGGAGTTCTAATACAAGTAGAACTAAGCTTCTAATGGCACATGTTGCTACTCGCTGCCCAGTGAATTAACATAACCACACAGAATGGAGTTCTAATACAAGTAGAACTAAGCTTCTAATGGCACATGTTGCTACTCGCTGCCCAGTGAATTAACATAACCACACCGAATGGAGTTCTAATACAAGTAGAACTAAGCTTCTAATGGCACATGTTGCTACTCGCTGCCCAGTGAATTAACATAACCACACCGAATGGAGTTCTAATACAAGTAGAACTAAGCTTCTAATGGCACATGTTGCTACTCGCTGCCCAGTGAATTAACATAACCACACCGAATGGAGTTCTAATACAAGTAGAACTAAGCTTCTAATGGCACATGTTGCTACTCGCTGCCCAGTGAATTAACATAACCACACCGAATGGAGTTCTAATACAAGTAGAACTAAGCTTCTAATGGCACATGTTGCTACTCGCTGCCCAGTGAATTAACATAACCACACCGAATGGAGTTCTAATACAAGTAGAACTAAGCTTCTAATGGCACATGTTGCTACTCGCTGCCCAGTGAATTAACATAACCACACCGAATGGAGTTCTAATACAAGTAGAACTAAGCTTCTAATGGCACATGTTGCTACTCGCTGCCCAGTGAATTAACATAACCACACCGAATGGAGTTCTAATACAAGTAGAACTAAGCTTCTAATGGCACATGTTGCTACTCGCTGCCCAGTGAATTAACATAACCACACCGAATGGAGTTCTAATACAAGTAGAACTAAGCTTCTAATGGCACATGTTGCTACTCGCTGCCCAGTGAATTAACATAACCACACCGAATGGAGTTCTAATACTCCAAGTAGAACTAAGCTTCTAATGGCACATGTTGCTACTCGCTGCCCAGTGAATTAACATAACCACACCGAATGGAGTTCTAATACAAGTAGAACTAAGCTTCTAATGGCACATGTTGCTACTCGCTGCCCAGTGAATTAACATAACCACACCGAATGGAGTTCTAATACAAGTAGAACTAAGCTTCTAATGGCACATGTTGCTACTCGCTGCCCAGTGAATTAACATAACCACACCGAATGGAATTCTAATACTCCAAGTAGAACTAAGCTTCTAATGGCACATGTTGCTACTCGCTGCCCAGTGAATTAACATAACCACACCGAATGGAGTTCTAATACAAGTAGAACTAAGCTTCTAATGGCACATGTTGCTACTCGCTGCCCAGTGAATTAACATAACCACACCGAATGGAGTTCTAATACACCAAGTAGAACTAAGCTTCTAATGACACATGTTGCTACTCGCTGCCCAGTGAATTAACATAACCACACCGAATGGAGTTCTAATACAAGTAGAACTAAGCTTCTAATGGCACATGTTGCTACTCGCTGCCCAGTGAATTAACATAACCACACCGAATGGAGTTCTAATACAAGTAGAACTAAGCTTCTAATGGCACATGTTGCTACTCGCTGCCCAGTGAATTAACATAACCACACCGAATGGAGTTCTAATACTCCAAGTAGAACTAAGCTTCTAATGACACATGTTGCTACTCGCTGCCCAGTGAATTAACATAACCACACCGAATGGAGTTCTAATACAAGTAGAACTAAGCTTCTAATGGCACATGTTGCTACTCGCTGCCCAGTGAATTAACATAACCACACCGAATGGAGTTCTAATACAAGTAGAACTAAGCTTCTAATGGCCCATGTTGCTACTCGCTGCCCAGTGAATTAACATAACCACACCGAATGGAGTTCTAATACAAGTAGAACTAAGCTTCTAATGGCACATGTTGCTACTCGCTGCCCAGTGAATTAACATAACCACACCGAATGGAGTTCTAATACAAGTAGAACTAAGCTTCTAATGGCACATGTTGCTACTCGCTGCCCAGTGAATTAACATAACCACACCGAATGGAGTTCTAATACAAGTAGAACTAAGCTTCTAATGACACATGTTGCTACTCGCTGCCCAGTGAATTAACATAACCACACCGAATGGAGTTCTAATACAAGTAGAACTAAGCTTCTAATGGCACATGTTGCTACTCGCTGCCCAGTGAATTAACATAACCACACCGAATGGAGTTCTAATACAAGTAGAACTAAGCTTCTAATGGCACATGTTGCTACTCGCTGCCCAGTGAATTAACATAACCACACCGAATGGAGTTCTAATACAAGTAGAACTAAGCTTCTAATGGCACATGTTGCTACTCGCTGCCCAGTGAATTAACATAACCACACCGAATGGAGTTCTAATACAAGTAGAACTAAGCTTCTAATGGCACATGTTGCTACTCGCTGCCCAGTGAATTAACATAACCACACCGAATGGAGTTCTAATACAAGTAGAACTAAGCTTCTAATGGCACATGTTGCTACTCGCTGCCCAGTGAATTAACATAACCACACCGAATGGAGTTCTAATACAAGTAGAACTAAGCTTCTAATGGCACATGTTGCTACTCGCTGCCCAGTGAATTAACATAACCACACCGAATGGAGTTCTAATACAAGTAGAACTAAGCTTCTAATGGCACATGTTGCTACTCGCTGCCCAGTGAATTAACATAACCACACCGAATGGAGTTCTAATACAAGTAGAACTAAGCTTCTAATGGCACATGTTGCTACTCGCTGCCCAGTGAATTAACATAACCACACCGAATGGAGTTCTAATACTCCAAGTAGAACTAAGCTTCTAATGGCACATGTTGCTACTCGCTGCCCAGTGAATTAACATAACCACACCGAATGGAGTTCTAATACAAGTAGAACTAAGCTTCTAATGGCACATGTTGCTACTCGCTGCCCAGTGAATTAACATAACCACACCGAATGGAGTTCTAATACAAGTAGAACTAAGCTTCTAATGGTACATGTTGCTACTCGCTGCCCAGTGAATTAACATAACCACACCGAATGGAATTCTAATACTCCAAGTAGAACTAAGCTTCTAATGGCACATGTTGCTACTCGCTGCCCAGTGAATTAACATAACCACACCGAATGGAGTTCTAATACAAGTAGAACTAAGCTTCTAATGGCACATGTTGCTACTCGCTGCCCAGTGAATTAACATAACCACACCGAATGGAGTTCTAATACACCAAGTAGAACTAAGCTTCTAATGACACATGTTGCTACTCGCTGCCCAGTGAATTAACATAACCACACCGAATGGAGTTCTAATACAAGTAGAACTAAGCTTCTAATGGCACATGTTGCTACTCGCTGCCCAGTGAATTAACATAACCACACCGAATGGAGTTCTAATACAAGTAGAACTAAGCTTCTAATGGCACATGTTGCTACTCGCTGCCCAGTGAATTAACATAACCACACCGAATGGAGTTCTAATACTCCAAGTAGAACTAAGCTTCTAATGACACATGTTGCTACTCGCTGCCCAGTGAATTAACATAACCACACCGAATGGAGTTCTAATACAAGTAGAACTAAGCTTCTAATGGCACATGTTGCTACTCGCTGCCCAGTGAATTAACATAACCACACCGAATGGAGTTCTAATACAAGTAGAACTAAGCTTCTAATGGCCCATGTTGCTACTCGCTGCCCAGTGAATTAACATAACCACACCGAATGGAGTTCTAATACAAGTAGAACTAAGCTTCTAATGGCACATGTTGCTACTCGCTGCCCAGTGAATTAACATAACCACACCGAATGGAGTTCTAATACAAGTAGAACTAAGCTTCTAATGGCACATGTTGCTACTCGCTGCCCAGTGAATTAACATAACCACACCGAATGGAGTTCTAATACAAGTAGAACTAAGCTTCTAATGACACATGTTGCTACTCGCTGCCCAGTGAATTAACATAACCACACCGAATGGAGTTCTAATACACCAAGTAGAACTAAGCTTCTAATGACACATGTTGCTACTCGCTGCCCAGTGAATTAACATAACCACACCGAATGGAGTTCTAATACAAGTAGAACTAAGCTTCTAATGGCACATGTTGCTACTCGCTGCCCAGTGAATTAACATAACCACACCGAATGGAGTTCTAATACAAGTAGAACTAAGCTTCTAATGGCACATGTCGCTACTCGCTGCCCAGTGAATTAACATAACCACACCGAATGGAGTTCTAATACAAGTAGAACTAAGCTTCTAATGGCACATGTTGCTACTCGCTGCCCAGTGAATTAACATAACCACACCGAATGGAGTTCTAATACAAGTAGAACTAAGCTTCTAATGGCACATGTTGCTACTCGCTGCCCAGTGAATTAACATAACCACACCGAATGGAGTTCTAATACAAGTAGAACTAAGCTTCTAATGGCACATGTTGCTACTCGCTGCCCAGTGAATTAACATAACCACACCGAATGGAGTTCTAACACTCCAAGTAGAACTAAGCTTCTAATGGCACATGTTGCTACTCGCTGCCCAGTGAATTAACATAACCACACCGAATGGAGTTCTAATACTCCAAGTAGAACTAAGCTTCTAATGGCACATGTTGCTACTCGCTGCACAGTGAATTAACATAACCACACCGAATGGAGTTCTAATACAAGTAGAACTAAGCTTCTAATGGCACATGTTGCTACTCGCTGCCCAGTGAATTAACATAACCACACCGAATGGAGTTCTAATACAAGTAGAACTAAGCTTCTAATGGCACATGTTGCTACTCGCTGCCCAGTGAATTAACATAACCACACCGAATGGAGTTCTAATACTCCAAGTAGAACTAAGCTTCTAATGGCACATGTCGCTACTCGCTGCCCAGTGAATTAACATAACCACACCGAATGGAGTTCTAATACAAGTAGAACTAAGCTTCTAATGGCACATGTTGCTACTCGCTGCCCAGTGAATTAACATAACCACACCGAATGGAGTTCTAACACTCCAAGTAGAACTAAGCTTCTAATGGCACATGTTGCTACTCGCTGCCCAGTGAATTAACATAACCACACCGAATGGAGTTCTAATACAAGTAGAACTAAGCTTCTAATGGCACATGTTGCTACTCGCTGCCCAGTGAATTAACATAACCACACCGAATGGAGTTCTAATACAAGTAGAACTAAGCTTCTAATGGCACATGTTGCTACTCGCTGCCCAGTGAATTAACATAACCACACCGAATGGAGTTCTAATACTCCAAGTAGAACTAAGCTTCTAATGGCACATGTCGCTACTCGCTGCCCAGTGAATTAACATAACCACACCGAATGGAGTTCTAATACAAGTAGAACTAAGCTTCTAATGGCACATGTTGCTACTCGCTGCCCAGTGAATTAACATAACCACACCGAATGGAATTCTAATACAAGTAGAACTAAGCTTCTAATGGCACATGTTGCTACTCGCTGCCCAGTGAATTAACATAACCACACCGAATGGAGTTCTAATACTCCAAGTAGAACTAAGCTTCTAATGGCACATGTTGCTACTCGCTGCCCAGTGAATTAACATAACCACACCGAATGGAGTTCTAATACAAGTAGAACTAAGCTTCTAATGGCACATGTTGCTACTCGCTGCCCAGTGAATTAACATAACCACACCGAATGGAGTTCTAATACTCCAAGTAGAACTAAGCTTCTAATGGCACATGTTGCTACTCGCTGCCCAGTGAATTAACATAACCACACCGAATGGAATTCTAATACTCCAAGTAGAACTAAGCTTCTAATGGCACATGTTGCTACTCGCTGCCCAGTGAATTAACATAACCACACCGAATGGAGTTCTAATACTCCAAGTAGAACTAAGCTTCTAATAGCACATGTTGCTACTCGCTGCCCAGTGAATTAACATAACCACACCGAATGGAGTTCTAATACTCCAAGTAGAACTAAGCTTCTAATGGCACATGTTGCTACTCGCTGCCCAGTGAATTAACATAACCACACCGAATGGAGTTCTAATACAAGTAGAACTAAGCTTCTAATGGCACATGTTGCTACTCGCTGCCCAGTGAATTAACATAACCACACCGAATGGAGTTCTAATACAAGTAGAACTAAGCTTCTAATGGCACATGTTGCTACTCGCTGCCCAGTGAATTAACATAACCACACCGAATGGAGTTCTAATACAAGTAGAACTAAGCTTCTAATGGCACATGTTGCTACTCGCTGCCCAGTGAATTAACATAACCACACCGAATGGAGTTCTAATACTCCAAGTAGAACTAAGCTTCTAATGGCACATGTTGCTACTCGCTGCCCAGTGAATTAACATAACCACACCGAATGGAGTTCTAATACAAGTAGAACTAAGCTTCTAATGGCACATGTTGCTACTCGCTGCCCAGTGAATTAACATAACCACACCGAATGGAGTTCTAATACAAGTAGAACTAAGCTTCTAATGGCACATGTTGCTACTCGCTGCCCAGTGAATTAACATAACCACACCGAATGGAATTCTAATACTCCAAGTAGAACTAAGCTTCTAATGGCACATGTCGCTACTCGCTGCCCAGTGAATTAACATAACCACACCGAATGGAGTTCTAATACTCCAAGTAGAACTAAGCTTCCAATGGCACATGTTGCTACTCGCTGCCCAGTGAATTAACATAACCACACCGAATGGAGTTCTAATACTCCAAGTAGAACTAAGCTTCCAATGGCACATGTTGCTACTCGCTGCCCAGTGAATTAACATAACCACACCGAATGGAGTTCTAATACTCCAAGTAGAACTAAGCTTCTAATGGCACATGTCGCTACTCGCTGCCCAGTGAATTAACATAACCACACCGAATGGAGTTCTAATACAAGTAGAACTAAGCTTCTAATGGCACATGTTGCTACTCGCTGCCCAGTGAATTAACATAACCACACCGAATGGAGTTCTAATACAAGTAGAACTAAGCTTCTAATGGCACATGTCGCTACTCGCTGCCCAGTGAATTAACATAACCACACCGAATGGAGTTCTAATACAAGTAGAACTAAGCTTCTAATGGCACATGTTGCTACTCGCTGCCCAGTGAATTAACATAACCACACCGAATGGAGTTCTAATACTCCAAGTAGAACTAAGCTTCTAATGGCACATGTCGCTACTCGCTGCCCAGTGAATTAACATAACCACACCGAATGGAGTTCTAATACAAGTAGAACTAAGCTTCTAATGGCACATGTTGCTACTCGCTGCCCAGTGAATTAACATAACCACACCGAATGGAATTCTAATACAAGTAGAACTAAGCTTCTAATGGCACATGTTACTACTCGCTGCCCAGTGAATTAACATAACCACACCGAATGGAGTTCTAATACTCCAAGTAGAACTAAGCTTCTAATGGCACATGTTGCTACTCGCTGCCCAGTGAATTAACATAACCACACCGAATGGAGTTCTAATACAAGTAGAACTAAGCTTCTAATGGCACATGTTGCTACTCGCTGCCCAGTGAATTAACATAACCACACCGAATGGAGTTCTAATACTCCAAGTAGAACTAAGCTTCTAATGGCACATGTTGCTACTCGCTGCCCAGTGAATTAACATAACCACACCGAATGGAATTCTAATACTCCAAGTAGAACTAAGCTTCTAATGGCACATGTTGCTACTCGCTGCCCAGTGAATTAACATAACCACACCGAATGGAGTTCTAATACTCCAAGTAGAACTAAGCTTCTAATAGCACATGTTGCTACTCGCTGCCCAGTGAATTAACATAACCACACCGAATGGAGTTCTAATACTCCAAGTAGAACTAAGCTTCTAATGGCACATGTTGCTACTCGCTGCCCAGTGAATTAACATAACCACACCGAATGGAGTTCTAATACAAGTAGAACTAAGCTTCTAATGGCACATGTTGCTACTCGCTGCCCAGTGAATTAACATAACCACACCGAATGGAGTTCTAATACAAGTAGAACTAAGCTTCTAATGGCACATGTTGCTACTCGCTGCCCAGTGAATTAACATAACCACACCGAATGGAGTTCTAATACAAGTAGAACTAAGCTTCTAATGGCACATGTTGCTACTCGCTGCCCAGTGAATTAACATAACCACACCGAATGGAGTTCTAATACTCCAAGTAGAACTAAGCTTCTAATGGCACATGTTGCTACTCGCTGCCCAGTGAATTAACATAACCACACCGAATGGAGTTCTAATACAAGTAGAACTAAGCTTCTAATGGCACATGTTGCTACTCGCTGCCCAGTGAATTAACATAACCACACCGAATGGAGTTCTAATACAAGTAGAACTAAGCTTCTAATGGCACATGTTGCTACTCGCTGCCCAGTGAATTAACATAACCACACCGAATGGAATTCTAATACTCCAAGTAGAACTAAGCTTCTAATGGCACATGTCGCTACTCGCTGCCCAGTGAATTAACATAACCACACCGAATGGAGTTCTAATACTCCAAGTAGAACTAAGCTTCCAATGGCACATGTTGCTACTCGCTGCCCAGTGAATTAACATAACCACACCGAATGGAGTTCTAATACTCCAAGTAGAACTAAGCTTCCAATGGCACATGTTGCTACTCGCTGCCCAGTGAATTAACATAACCACACCGAATGGAGTTCTAATACTCCAAGTAGAACTAAGCTTCTAATGGCACATGTCGCTACTCGCTGCCCAGTGAATTAACATAACCACACCGAATGGAGTTCTAATACAAGTAGAACTAAGCTTCTAATGGCACATGTTGCTACTCGCTGCCCAGTGAATTAACATAACCACACCGAATGGAGTTCTAATACAAGTAGAACTAAGCTTCTAATGGCACATGTCGCTACTCGCTGCCCAGTGAATTAACATAACCACACCGAATGGAGTTCTAATACTCCAAGTAGAACTAAGCTTCTAATGGCACATGTTGCTACTCGCTGCCCAGTGAATTAACATAACCACACCGAATGGAATTCTAATACTCCAAGTAGAACTAAGCTTCTAATGGCACATGTTGCTACTTGCTGCTCTCCGTAAATACAGGAGTCAATTACCATGTAAGGGAAGTATGTTGAAACAAAGCACAACCCGCATTTGTTTTGTTACAGAAGAACTGTGTTTAGAGTAATCAAACTGCCCGACGTGATGTAGTCAGACCCTGCGGTCCAGGCATCCAATTTATTTTCTGTGCTTCTCTCTTGTAAATCAAAGTGAAGAGACTCTGTGTCTCTGTGTTCTAACAGGCCCTCTTCAGCCCTAGCATGTCTATGGTTTTAATGTAACCTTTATTTAACTAGGCAAGCCAATTTTACAATGACGGCCTACCCCAGCCAAACCCAGACGACGCTGGGCCAATTGTGCACCGCCCTGTGGGACTCCCAATCACGGCCGGATGTGATACAGCCAGTGATTCAAACCAGGGACTGTAGTGGCGCCTCTTGCACTGAGATGCAGTGCCTTAGACCGCTGCACCACTCGGGAGTACATGAGTATGCTAGTTACAGCAATTTGCATCCTCCTTCATGTTGGCTTGAGTTATATAACCTGTTCCTGCAATATGCTGATTCAAACGTTTCCTGTTCCCAGTGTCTCTACTTAATTGCTTCTGCAAAGCCTTTTATCAGCGTCCCCTCTAACGTTGTGTGAAATCACTCTAGATAATCATGGCACGTGTTTTCAGAGCACTCAGATTAGTGAGTGTTTCTACTGTAGGTGTGTTTATGTTAAATGGGTGGTGGTGGTGGTGGTGGTGGTGGTGGTGGTGGTGGTAGTGGTGGTGGTGGTGGTGGTAGTGGTGGTGGTGGTGGTGGTGGTGGTGGTGGTGGTAGTGGTGGTGGTGGTATTAGTGGTGGTGGTGATGGTGGTGGTGGTGGTGGTGGTGGTGGTGGTGGTAGTGGTGGTGGTGGTGGTATTAGTGGTGGTGGTGATGGTGGTGGTGGTGGTGGTGGTGGTGGTGGTGTGTGGTGGTGGTGTGTGGTGGTGGTGGTGGTGGTGGTGGTGGTGGTGGTGGTGATGGTGGTGGTGGTGGTGGTGGTGGTGGTGTGTGGTGGTGGTGGTGGTGGTGGTGGTGGTGGTGGTGATGGTGGTGGTGGTGGTGGTGGTGGTGGTGTGTGGTGGTGGTGGTGGTGGTGGTGGTGGTGTGTGGTGGTGGTGGTGGTGTGTGGTGTGTGGTGGTGGTGGTGGTGGTGGTGGTGGTGGTGGTGGTGGTGTGTGGTGGTGATGGTGGTGGTGGTGTGTGGTGGTGGTGGTGTGTGGTGGTGGTGATGGTGGTGGTGGTGGTGGTGGTGTGTGGTGTGTGGTGGTGGTGGTGGTGGTGGTGTGTGGTGGTGGTGGTGGTGTGTGGTGGTGGTGGTGGTGGTGGTGGTGGTGGTGATGGTGGTGGTGGTGGTGGTGGTGGTGGTGTGTGGTGGTGGTGGTGGTGGTGGTGGTGGTGGTGGTGATGGTGGTGGTGGTGGTGGTGGTGGTGGTGTGTGGTGGTGGTGGTGGTGGTGGTGGTGGTGTGTGGTGGTGGTGGTGGTGTGTGGTGTGTGGTGGTGGTGGTGTGTGGTGGTGGTGGTGGTGGTGGTGGTGGTGGTGGTGTGTGGTGGTGATGGTGGTGGTGGTGTGTGGTGGTGGTGGTGTGTGGTGGTGGTGATGGTGGTGGTGGTGGTGGTGGTGTGTGGTGTGTGGTGGTGGTGGTGGTGGTGGTGTGTGGTGGTGGTGGTGGTGGTGGTGTGTGGTGGTGGTGGTGGTGGTGATGGTGGTGGTGGTGGTGGTGGTGGTGGTGGTGGTGGTGGTGGTGGTGGTGGTGGTGGTGGTGGTGGTGGTGGTGGTGGTGGTGTGTGGTGGTGGTGGTGGTGTGTGGTGGTGGTGGTGGTGGTGGTTGTGTGTGGTGGTGGTGGTGTGTGGTGTGTGGTGGTGATGGTGGTGGTGGTGGTGGTGGTGGTGGTGGTGGTGTGTGGTGGTGGTGGTGGTGTGTGGTGGTGGTGGTGGTGGTGGTGGTGGTGGTGTGTGGTGGTGGTGGTGTGTGGTGTGTGGTGGTGATGGTGGTGGTGGTGGTGGTGTGTGGTGGTGGTGATGGTGGTGGTGGTGGTGGTGGTGTGTGGTGTGTGGTGGTGGTGGTGGTGATGGTGGTGGTGGTATGTGGTGGTGGTGGTGTGTGGTGGTGGTGGTGGTGGTGGTGTGTGGTGTGTGGTGTGTGGTGGTGGTGGTGGTGGTGGTGGTGGTGGTGGTGGTGGTGTGTGGTGTGTGGTGGTGGTTTGTGGTGGTGGTGGTGGTGGTGATGGTGGTGGTGGTGGTGGTGGTGGTGGTGGTGGTGGTGTGTGGTGTGTGGTGGTGGTGGTGTGTGGTGGTGTGTGGTGGTGGTGGTGGTGGTGGTGGTGGTGTGTGGTGGTGGTGGTGGTGGTGGTGGTGGTGGTGGTGGGGGGGGGTGGTAGTGGTGGTGGTGGTGGTGGTGGTGGTGGTGGTGGTGGTGGTGGTGGTGGTGTGATGCCGAGGTAAAAGCTACTGTCACGTTCTGACCTTTATTTCTGTTGTTTTTGTCATTATTTAGTATGGTCAGGGCGTGAGTTGGGGTGGGCAGTCTATGTTTGTTTTTCTATGATTTGGGGATTTCTATGTTTCGGCCTAGTATGGTTCTCAATCAGAGGCAGGTGTCATTAGTTGTCTCTGATTGAGAATCATACTTAGGTAGCCTGGGTTTCACTGTTTGTTTGTGGGTGATTGTCTATGTTGATTGCTTGTGTCACCACAGTTCTCATTAGCTTCACGGTCGTTATTTCGTTTATTGTTTTGTATAGGGTTTCAGTGTTCAGTGTTTTCTTTATTTAAAATTCATGATGAACACATACCACGCCGCATTTTGGTCCTCCGATCCTTCTCGCCTCTCCTCTTCAGATGAAGAGGAGGACGACCGTGACAGCTACACCCTCCTCCGTTGTAAAACGACTTAATAATATACTCCCTGTGTCTACTTCCTATTTCTGTAGACAACTTCATGCCCTATGTATCCTCATGGGTTCCTTCTTGAGAATTGATGTTCAGAAATCACTTGTGTACTTATTCTTAAAATACAGTATATGAGGAATTTAGTAAGTATGACTTAATGAAATCAAGTTAGTGTGACTTAACGTAATCAACTTAATAGGACTTAATGAAATCAAGTTAGTTGTGACAATGTAATCAACTTTGTAGGTTTTAATGTAATCAAGTTAGTGTGACTTAATCTAATCAATTTAGTGTGACTTAATCTAATCAATTTAGTGTGACTTAATCTAATCAATTTAGTAGGACTTAATCTAATCAATTTAGTGTGACTTAATCTAATCAATTTAGTAGGACTTAATCTAATCAATTTAGCAGGACTTAATGTAATCAAGTTAGTATGCCAATGTAATCAAGTTAGAATGACAATGTAATCAAGTTAGTTTGACATCTGCTCATGTTTAAGATAGCATTACTCAGTTCATTTAGTGACTTAGGTGGTTACATTTTACAGTGTAATTCTTCATGAAATATACCCCCGTCTCTTTATTTTAATTCATTGTACCGCAGGTCATGTTCTCTCTCCTCCCATCTGTTACTCCACAATTCGGCTCAGTTTAAACGTGCTCAACACTGTCAGAAGCGCTCTCCAAATGTCCTTTTGAAGTTCCCCAATCTAAATGACTCAGGCATTTGACTTTGATACGCAATTGAGGGGAGACGCGTGATTTGCTGTTATTGCTAATTTATTTGCGGATGTGTTTGTTGACGTATCGAGGTATTAAAGCTGTTTGTTTAATGTCGGGTGAAACGGAGTACACAACTCTATGGAATATTAAATTATCCTGGTGGCCTTAAATCTCTCTGGAAGTTAATTCATTCAAAACAAACAAATAAAATGTTCTACTTTCCCGCACATAAGTGAGGCTTGATTGTTTTTAATTGAACAAATGTTTTTAATTTAGCAAAAACCAATAACAATTTCCACATCTGAAGGTACAGTATCGTCCTTTTATTTCTAGAGCAATAACTAACGCCAGAGCTCGGAGTTGAGTTGACATTTCATCTACTTGCACGACAACAACAACAGCAGCCGTGTACATCGTATCGTGCCAGTGTGGGAATGGGAAAGAGAGAGAGGGATGGGGGGGGGGGCTGAGGAGAGAGGAGAGCTGAGGTGGGGAGGCGGGGTTTATCTGGACCCTCACTGTGACTAGAGAGAGAGATCAATCCATCCAGGCGCCTGCTTTCCAGCCGTTCATTTTCTCCCATCCCATCCTCCCTTGCTTTGGTATGACAAATCCTCCATCGGGCGGACAGAAGATTGAAAACACCCAGCGCTCTGCGGCCAAGCTTGTCATCGAGGTCTTCCAATGCTGCTTTTCAATGAATGCAGACATAAAAGACAAATGTTCTCTGTTTCTAGTTGCTGTGTCTGTTGTTATTTTGGAGATGGTGGTGGCACCACACCACACACACACACACACATACTATTGACGTCACCAAGTGGCAGTTTCTGGCCAGACAGACAGTTCTGGAGCCAAGTCCCTGAACAGCTGGTAGTGTCAATTCTCCAATGCTATGCCTTTGAATGTGTCCTCTACCACCAAAGTAAGGATGATGATTTACATTAAAGAGTCCTATAGAGATAGCACTTGCAAGTGTGTTTGTACAAGTAAAGCGAACACATTGAGTACCACAATATGGGGTCCTAATACCCATAAAACCTAGCGGTAAAAACCTGAAAATGGTTCCAATCGTTTTTTTCACCATTCATTTTTATGTCTGGGATTTTAGAACGTCTTCTTCATATTACAAGGTATGTGTTTCGTGTAGGCTTCCCCCGGCATGACGTTTTAATTGGCCGGTCAAATCTCTCTCAGACAAGGTACCTTTTATCAATATATTCACCTGTAATTACTCCCCAAAAAAATGAAAGATATAGATATTACTTTACTGTCGGAGCTAGAAACACAAGCATTTCGCTACACACACAACAACATCTGCTAATCACGTGTAGGTGACCAATCAAATTTGATTTGATTTGGTAGGACTTGTGTGTTCAATGTTTTCCCCGTACAAAACACAGAAACGGTTTTGTCCCACGAGTGCATCTGTTGTACATGACTAATCAAATGACCTGTTAAGTCAGTCAGTGAAATGTCAACAGGGATGAATTATGCTAGCCCAAGGCTAGTACTTTTCAGACGGGGCTAGTAGACAATGTGCCAAACTAGTCTGACACATCAGTGAAATGTTGCCTTTAAAAACATCGCATGCTACAGATTTAGGACCTGAATGTCAAAATCGGAAGTCTGCTGGCCAGTGCCCAGAATCCTTATGTTATGTCCCTGCGTGTCAGCCCCTTTCAGATGATCCACCTAAATCACTATTGGTCCTCCTCAATGACCTCACGGCTGAGGGTTTCATCTTTCCTCTTGATAATTAGATTCAGAAGTACAGTCGTATAGCTCATCGCAGTACTTCACCTCTTCGGGCAAATAGTATCCTAGACTAGTTCTAGTTGAACATTCCAGATCATTTCTCCATCCCAGTAGAAATGTCCCGTCCACATAGTAGGACTTTATATGTGCCGATAGTCTAAAGCCCAGTCTATTTTACCATTACTATAGTCGAGTCTGTGGGTTATGGTATTTTAATACAAAATGTACAATCTTAGTGGTCAATTTATCTAGCTGGTAAAAGTAGCTGTTTTTCAGACGGGTGGACCGGAAACGCAGACACTCGGGTCTGTAGCCGCCATTTTCCAGTGGGAGAGAGAAATGGTCCTGTATTTACTAGATAAGGAAGCTCATCCACCATGACAGAGGAGGAAGATCCAGACTGTTGATTGGGAAACAAGAACAAATAATGAGGCATGAGGATTTCGATGTTGAGGGACCACTTGTCACATTTTCCAAGGAGGGTTTGTGTTATGATAATGCATTTTCCAAGGAGGGTTTGTGTTATGATAATGCATTTTCCAAGGAGGGTTTGTGTTATGATAATGCATTTTTCTGCCCAGATAAAGATGTTGATACGGCATTAAAAAAAAACATCCCAGCAACTGATCAAATGTCTCTGTTTTCCAGTCCAACAGGAATGCATCCCTCAGGACATCCTGTGCCGATGTGACCCCGAGCACAAGCATCTCGTCGTTGAGACGACAGCAGATCGAGTCTGTAGACGGACAGGTCTGTAGACGGACAGGTCAGTAGACGGACAGGTCTGTAGACGGACAGGTCAGTAGACGGACAGGTCTGTAGACGGACAGGTCAGTAGACGGACAGGTCAGTAGACGGACAGGCCTGTAGACGGACAGGTCAGTAGACGGACAGGTCTGTAGACGGACAGGTCAGTAGACGGACAGGTCAGTAGACGGACAGGTCTGTAGACGGACAGGTCAGTAGACGGACAGGTCTGTAGACGGACAGGTCAGTAGACGGACAGGTCTGTAGACGGACAGGTCAGTAGACGGACAGGTCAGTAGACGGACAGGTCAGTAGACGGACAGGTCTGTAGACGGACAGGTCAGTAGACGGACAGGTCAGTAGACGGACAGGTCTGTAGACGGACAGGTCTGTAGACGGACAGGTCAGTAGACGGACAGGCCTGTAGACGGACAGGTCAGTAGACGGACAGGTCAGTAGACGGACAGGTCTGTAGACGGACAGGTCAGTAGACGGACAGGTCAGTAGACGGACAGGTCTGTAGACGGACAGGTCAGTAGACGGACAGGTCAGTAGACGGACAGGTCAGTAGACGAACAGGTCAGTAGACGGACAGGTCAGTAGAAAGACAGGTCTGTAGACGGACAGGTCTGTAGACGGACAGGTCAGTAGACGGACAGGTCAGTAGACGGACAGGTCTGTAGACGGACAGGTCAGTAGACGGACAGGTCAGTAGACGGACAGGTCAGTAGACGGACAGGTCAGTAACTCATCAAATATGATTCAATATCGTGTAAAACATTGAATTTGTATCGAAATTCGTACTTTATGTCCCCTTTTCCCCTGTTTTAGACACCAGGCGTGACATGCGGAACATCAGGCTCACCCCACGAGAAGCAGTGCATGATCAACACCACCCTCGAGCCAGGAGATCGGTTGGAAGTCATGTACTCTCTCACTCTGGGGGGGGGGTAAGACATAATTTAAACATCACAGATGTAAATTCCCACTGTGCTCATGATAAAATGCCATGTGAATTGTGTTGTACTACTGAATGAAACTGAGGAGATGCACTCAGACCAGCCTTTGTAACTAAACTTACGTTTTAACAGCGTTACTTTAGTTGGCTAATTTGAGCAAAACTTGTATGTTATATAACCTATTCAAGGAGCCCATTGTTGGTGTATGATCTCGATTCCTTTTTCACTTGTTTTTCAACAATGTCAGGTACAGGCAGGGATGACTGGAGCCTTCAACAAGTAAGATACAGGGAGTAAGAAATCATTTGAACATCACAGATATAAATTCCCACTGTGCCCATGATAAAGTTAACCACATTACTTTAGTTGGCTGCTTTGAGCAAAACGTGTATGGTGTATATAACCTATTCTGGAAGCCGTGTGTGTGTGTGTGTGTGTGTGTGTGTGTGTGTGTGTGTGTGTGTGTGTGTGTGTGTGTGTGTGTGTGTGTGTGTGTGTGTGTGTGTGTGTGTGTGTGTGTGTGTGTGTGTGTGTGTGTGTGTGTGTGTGTCTAAACTAAGTCCATTCTGAATGTCAATAGATTTTTTGATTCATTCTCAACAATGACCACATTCTAGAACTTATTTACATCTCATCTAAGTCTAGTATCCGTGGTAACCTGGTTAATGATTTATATAATTGATTAAGTGGCTCTTTCATTGTAGAATGTTGACAACAGTATAGAACACATTGTCCTGCTAAGATGCTCAAACTTAACTCAATAGCTACACTAAGCTTTATCCCTCATGCTGGCCCTGACCAAACTGGTAAGTTTACCCCTCAAGACTTCTAGTGGTCATCTCCACATGGCCAGACTTCTAGTGGTCATCTCCACATGGCCAGACTTCTAGTGGTCTTCTCCACATGGCCAGACTTCTAGTGGTCTTCTCCACATGGCCAGACTTCGAGTGGTCATCTCCACATGGCCAGACTTCTAGTGGTCATCTCCACATGGCCAGACTTCCAGTGGTCATCTCCACATGGCCAGACTTCTAGTGGTCATCTCCACATGGCCAGACTTCTAGTGGTCTTCTCCACATGGCCAGACTTTGAGTGGTCTTCTCCACATGGCCAGACCTCTAGTGGTCTTCTGCACATGGCCAGACTTCGAGTGGTCTTCTCCACATGGCCAGACTTCGAGTGGTCTTCTCCACATGGCCAGACTTCGAGTGGTCTTCTCCACATGGCCAGACTTCGAGTGGTCTTCTCCACGTGGCCAGACTTCTAGTGGTCATCTCCACGTGGCCAGACTTCTAGTGGTCATCTCCACATGGCCAGACTTCTAGTGGTCATCTCCACATGGCCAGACTTCGAGTGGTCTTCTCCCCTTTTAATGCTCTGATGCTCATCCTTGAAAAATGCAAAAGGTCTGAAAAAGACATAATGTACAAACAATTATCATTATTATCCAGGCTAAGTAAAACTAAATTATGTTTTGAACTACTGCTCTGCTAACCATCTAGCTAAAGTGTAGTCAGTGGCTAGCTAAGACAGAGAAAAGGGGACATGAATTCATGAATTGGGCACAGAAGGTCTCTGGGCACAAAGGTCTCTGATTGCGCTGGCGAACAGTAGCTGACAGTGTTGGCCAGAGATGACATGCAGGAGCTTCCTACTGTAAAGATAGACGCTGGGAGACGAGAAGCAAGTACAGCGTCTGAACAGGGGGAAGATAGCGACATCAGTGGTGACACGGGGATGTAACAGAAGAACAGAAACAGGGAAGACAATGAAAACGTACAGGTGAGAGAGAACTACACAGTAATCAAAACGTCAAGCCAGGGAAAGCCCACACGAAACACAGACCTTATATGAAGTAGTTCTAAAATTCCAGATGCAGAAATGAATGGGGGGAAAAACGACTGGAACCATTACCGGATTTTACCGCTAGGTTTTATGGGTATCATGACTCGTTCACAGTGCCGGACTATTCCTCTCCGTGTGGCAGTGAGTTTGCGTCCCAAATGTCCCTCCCTTTATAGTGCACTACCTTTGACCTGGGTCCTATAGGGAATAGGGTGCCATTTGGGACTCACCCTGAGAGTGCAGATCTAATCATTCTCTGAAGCCCCAGCCTGTCTCTTATCACTGTGGCAGTATGTGTCTCAGATTTTTTTTTAAATCCTTTCTGTCCATCTCTAACACTCTCCTGTCACTAATGCTCCTCCTGGGATGCTTACTGTTTTCTCTCTCCCTCTCTCTCTCTCGGCTTTATTTACTCCTGAGGTGCTGACCTGTTGCACCCTTCATCTATGAACACTTGAACATCTTGGCCATGTTCTGTTATAATCTCCACCCAACACAGCCAGAAGAGGACAGGCCACCCTTCAGAGCCTGGTTCCTCTCTAGGTTTCTTCCTAGGTTCCTGCCTTTCTAGGGAGTTTTTCCTAGACACTGTGCTTCTACACCTGCATTGCTTGCTGTTTGGGGTTTTAGGCTGGGTTTCTATACAGCACTGTGTGACATCAGCTGATGTAAGAAGGGCTTTATAAATACATTTGATTGATTGATATTGGCATGGGAAACATATGTTTACATTGCCAAAGCAAGTGAAGTAGATAATAGACAAAAGTTAAATAAACAAATACAAATTTGCAGTAAACATTACACCCACAAAAGTTACAAAAGAATAAAGACATTTCAAATGTCATATTATGTGCAAATAGTTAATGTACAAAAGGGAAAATAAATAAACATAAATATGGGTTGTATTTACAATGGTGTTTGTTCTTTACAGGCTGCCCTTTTCTTGTGGCAACAGGTCACAAATCTTGCTGTATTGGCACACTGTGGTATTTCACCCAATAGATATGGGAGGTGATTAAAAAAAACAAAAAAAAACATTTTGTTCGAATTCTTTGAGGATCTGTGTAATCTGAGGGAAATATGTGTCTCTAGTATGGTCATACATTTGGCAGGAGGTTAGGAAGTACAGTTTAGTTTCCACCTCATTTCTGGGCAGTGTGCACATAGCCTGTCTTCTCTTGAGAGCTTGGTCTGCCTACGGCGGCCTTTCTCAATAGCAAGGCTATGCTCAGTCTGTACATAGTCAAAGCTTTCCTTAAATTTGGGTAAGTCACAGTGGTCAGTTATTCTGCCACTGTGTACTCTCTGTTTAGGGCCAAATAGCATCCGTTTTTTGTTAATTACTTGACACATGGGAAAGAATTATCTTTTTGTTTTCTCATGATTTGGTTGGGTCTAATTGTGTTGCTGTCCTGGGGCTCTGTGGGGTCTGTTTGTGTTTGTGAACAGAGCCCCAGGACCAGCTTGCTTAGGGGGACTCTCTAAATTGCAGGCCACACTACTTGCCTAGAGAGTTCTCAGCTATACTTTTCGTGGCTGTTTATTTACCACCACAGACAGATGCTGGCACAAAGAACACACTCAGTCAGCTGTATAAGGAAATAAGCAAACAGAAACCACTCACCTAGAGGCGGTGCTCCTAGTGGCCAGAGACTTTATTGCAGGGAAACTTAAATCAGTTCTACCAAATCTCTATCAACATGTTACATGTGCAACCAGAGGGGAAAAATTCTAGATCACCTGTACTCCACACACAGAGATGTGTACAGAGCTCTCCCTCGCCCTAGATCACCTGTACTCCACACACAGGGATGTGTACAGAGCTCTCCCTCACCCTAGATCACCTGTACTCCACACACAGAGATGTGTACAGAGCTCTCCCTCGCCCTAGATCACCTGTACTCCACACACAGAGATGTGTACAGAGCTCTCCCTCGCCCTAGATCACCTGTACTCCACACACAGTGATGCGTACAGAGCTCTCCCTCGCCCTAGGTCACCTGTACTCCACACACAGAGACACGTACAGAGCTCTCCCTCACCCTCCATTTGGTAAATCCGACCACAACTGTATCCTCCTGATTCCTGCTTACAAGCAAAAAATTAAAGCAGGAAGCACCAGTGACTCTGTCTATAAAAAATGGTCAGATGGGGCAGATGCTAAACTACAGGACTGTTTTGCTATCACAGACTGGTGCTTGTTCCGGGATTCTTCCGATGACATTGAGGAGTACACCACACCAGTCACTGGCTTTATCAATAAGTGATTACAGGCAACGTTCGCACTGAGCTAAAGGGTAGAGCTGTCGCTTTCAAGGTGCGGGACTCTTCTTGTAAGCTTGTCAAAGACCCCGGCCACCCCAGTCATAGACTGTTCCCTCTACTACCGCATGGCAAGCGGTATCGGAGTGCCAAGTCTAGGACAAAAAGGCTTCTCAACAGTTTTTACCCCCCAAGCCATAAGACTCCTGAACAGGTAACCAAATGGTTACCCGGACTATTTGCATTGTGTCCCGCCCCCCAACCCCTCTTTTACACTGCTGCTACTCTCTGTTTATCTTATATGCATAGTCACTTTAACTATACATTCATGTACATACTACCTCAATTGGCCCGACCAACCAGTGCTCCCCCACATTGGCTAACGGGGCTATCTGCATTGTGTCCCACCACCCGCCAAACCCTTCTGCTACTCTCTGTTCATCATATATGCATAGTCACTTTAACGATACCCACATGTACATACTACCTCAATAAGCCTGACTAACCGGTGTCTGTATGTTTTTTACTATTGTTTTATTTGTTTACTTACCCCCCCCCCCCCCCCCACACACACACACACACATACCTTTTTTTCTCACTATTGGTTAGAGCCTGTAAGTAAGCATTTCACCTGTTGTATTTGGCGCACGTGACAAATAAACTTTGATTTGATTTGATCTCTCTGTAGGCGATGGCTTTGTTATGGAAGGTTTGGGAATCGCTTCCTTTTAGGTGGCTGTAGAATTTAAAGGCTCTTTCCTCGACTTTGATCATTAGCGGGTATCGGCCTAATTCTGATGCATTATTTGGATATTTTCAAATCAAATTGTATTTGTCACATGCACCGAATACAACGGTAGACCTTACAGTGAAATGCTTACTTACAAGCCCTTAACCAACAATGCAGTTTTAAGAAAATACTCCCCAAAAAAGTAAGAGATAAAATAAACAAATAATGAAAGAGCAGCAGTAAATTACAATAGCGGTGCTATATACAGGAAGTTCTGCATTCAGAGTCTCAATTTGGTGTTTGTGCCATTTTGTGAATTCTTGGTCGGTGAGCGTACCACAGACCTCACAACCACAAAGGGAAATGGGTTCTGTAACTGATTCAAGTATTTTTAGCCAGATCCTAATTGGTATGTCGAATTTTATGTTCCTTTTGATGGCATAGAATGCCCTTCTTGCCTTGTCTCTCAGATCGTTCACAGCTTTGTGGAAGTTACCTGTTGCGCTGATGTTTAGGCCGAGGTATGTATAGTTTTTTGTGTGCTCTAGGGCAACGGTTCTCGATAGAATTTGTGCTTGTGGCCACGGCAACTGGACCGTTTTTGGAACACCATTGTTGTTGTTTTACTGAGATTTACTGTCAGGGTCCAGGTCTGACAGAATCTGTGCAGAAGATCTAGGTGTTGCTGTAGGCCCTCTTTGGTTGTGGACAGAAGCACCAGATCATCAGTAGACATTTGACTTCAGATTCTAGTAGGGTGAGGCCGGGTGCTGCAGACTGTTCTATCGTTTTTTGATTGTCAGAAGAAGACAGGGTTCACTGAGTCATTACTTTGTGTGACTACATTTCTCAGCCCTGGTAACCAGGTCCTCTGATCAAACACATGGACCAGTGTGGTTGTGGTAATATAATAGCCTCACAATAGTTTGCATCCTGAACCATTATGTAGCCTGCGTCCCAAATGACACCCTAATTCTTATAAAGTGCACTTCTTTTGACCAGACCCAACGGACTTCGGTCAAAAGTAGGGCACTATGTAGGGAAAAGGGTGCAATTTAAGACACAAACAGGAAGATTCCACCCAGTTTAACTTGAGTGCAGATCTCCTCCTGACTAAGATCATGTTGAATGCTGGAAGAAAGAGGAATAATAGCAGGTCTTTACAGCTATAAACAACTTATTGTAATCCTGACACTTAAAGGAAAGAAAGGAAGTCTGCAACGGTTCAATCGGTAGGACTCTGGAGGAAGTCTGCAACGGTTCAATCGGTAGGACTCTGGAGGAAGTCTGCAACGGTTCAATCGGTAGGACTCTGGAGGAACCCTGCAACGGTTCAATCGGTAGGACTCTGGAGGAAGTCTGCAACGGTTCAATCGGTAGGACTCTGGAGGAAGTCTGCAACGGTTCAATCGGTAGGACTCTGGAGGAAGTCTGCAACGGTTCAATCGGTAGGACTCTGGAGGAAGTCTGCAACGGTTCAATCGGTAGGACTCTGGAGGAAGTCTGCAACGGTTCAATCGGTAGGACTCTGGAGGAAGTCTGCAACGGTTCAATCGGTAGGACTCTGGAGGAAGTCTGCAACGGTTCAATCGGTAGGACTCTGGAGGAAGTCTGCAACGGTTCAATCGGTAGGACTCTGGAGGAAGTCTGCAACGGTTCAATCGGTAGGACTCTGGAGGAAGTCTGCAACGGTTCAATTGGTAGGACTCTGGAGGAACCCTGCAACGGTTCAATCGGTAGGACTCTGGAGGAAGTCTGCAACGGTTCAATCGGTAGGACTCTGGAGGAACCCTGCAACGGTTCAATCGGTAGGACTCTGGAGGAAGTCTGCAACGGTTCAATCGGTAGGACTCTGGAGGAACCCTGCAACGGTTCAATCGGTAGGACTCTGGAGGAACCCTGCAACGGTTCAATCGGTAGGACTCTGGAGGAACTCTTTGAAGGTCAGTTGCTATTTTTGAATTCCATCTTTCATTTATTGTTATGACGGCAGTCTGAGTCAGCTCAATTCACTCTTATGTCTGTTCTAATGGGCCGACATTATGCAGTGCGTTCGGAAAGTATTCAGACCCCTTGACTTTTTGCACATTTTGTTACGTTACAGCTTTACTCTAAAAAAGGATGAAATAAAACATATTTCTCTTCAGTCTACACACAATACCTCATAACGACAAAGCAAAAAAAAATGATTTTTAGAAATGTTAGCAAATTTATTCAAAATAAAATGCAGAAATACCTTATTTACATAATTATTCAGACCCTTTGCTTTGAGACTCAGGTGCATCCTGTTTCCATTGATCAAAGGAGTGGCCATAGAGCTCTGAGACAGGATTGTGTCAAGGCACAGATCTGGAGAAGGGTACCCAAACATTTCTGCAACATTGAAGGTCCACAAGAACACTCTTTGGCCTGAATGCCAAGTGTCACATCTGGAGGAAACCTGGCACCATCCCTATGGTGAAGCATGGTGGTGGCAGCATCATGCTGTGGGGATGTTTTTCAGCGTCAGGGACTGGGAGACCAGTCAGGATCGAGGGAAAGATGAACGGAGCAAAGCACAGAGAGATCCTTGATGAAAACCTGCTACAGAGTGCTCATGACCTCAGACTGGGGTGAAGGTTCACCTTTCAACAGGACAACGACCCTAAGCACACAGCCAAGACAATGCAGGAGTGGCTTTAGGGCAAGTCTCTGAATGTCCTTGAGTGGCCCAGCAGGAGCCTGGAACTCGATCGAACATCTCTGGAGAGACCTGAAAACAGCTGGGCAGCAACTCTCCCCATCCAACCTGACAGAGCTTGAGAGGATCTGCAGAGAAGAATGGGAGAAACTCCCCAAATACAGGTGTGCCAAGATTGTAGCGTCATACCCAAGCAGACTCGAGGCTGTAATCCCTTCCTAAAATGCTTCTTCAAAGTACTGAGTAAAGGGTCTGAATACTTATGTAAATGTAATATTTCAGTTGTTTTATTTGTAATATATTTGCCAACATTTCTAAAAAAACTGTTTTTGCTTTGTCATTATGGGGGATTGTGTGTAGATTGATGAGGATTTATTTTTAAAAATCCATTTTACAATAAGCCTGTAACGTAAGAAAATTTGGAAAAAGTCAAGGGGTCTGAATACTTTCTGAATGCACTGTAACATCCTTACCAATCCTACAGACATAGACTTGTGTTATAGACAGACTCTTATTTTACACAAGCACTTATGGTGAAGAATTCCCTGCTCCTTCAGTTATGACGTAATGCCGCTGAGAGAATTTGCACACGCAAATCTGCACTCGTGTTATAGACACGTGCATGTCGTGTCTTTGCTGTCATTAATGCGATGACGATTATTTTATGAAATCAATTAAACTAAATTTAATTATTACGCAAATTAAAATAATCTTGAGGAACCACAGAAAAAGTTTATTTAACAAGTTACAGTTTTGTTATTGAAATAATAAAGATCTAATATATAAAGATCTCTTATATTTCAGTCATCAATCAGTCATTCATTAATTGTTACCTTTTATCAGTCTCATTATGCATGTCGCAAAACTCTTGGATATCTGCACAAACCCTAGCATAAATGATGAATCAGCGATATACAAATTGGCTTAATTATTTATTTACTAACTAACTAAATAATCACACAGAATTACATAAACACACAAACAGGATAGCTTACACATGGATTACTACACAATGCAATGAAAAGTCCCTAGTGGACTAATCCGATATGACGGCTTGGAAGACAATGGAAAGGGGTGGGGACAGATAAAGAGTGGGAAAGACAGAATGGACCCTCTACATATAGTTGATATCTATGCTCATGGAAATGCTAATACTTGCACATTCTAAAATAATTGCAATGTACATATTTACGCTGAATATGTCTTGTCGTCTCTCTCTGTTGAAATCGCCCGGTCCATTTTCTGTGGAGAGTAATTCATCAGAAGTCTCTGGTTGTATTCCCCAGAAGTCACAATGTCTTTTGTAGCTGGAGCTTCTCAGATTTCCTGGAGTGTCTGTTATAATGGATACGTCACACGTACCAATGGTCTTTTGATAGGGAAATGTTCTTCTCTCGTCTTCGGTCGAGTTTCCTAGACTATTTTACATACACAGCTGCAGACTGTGAATGTGTAGTCTTTAGTTTTGTAGATTTCTTAACCATTTGTAACGTATTCAGTTGGCGCTGCATGCAACTAGAGAGGTAGCCATTTAAATTGCCAACCATTTCAACATTTCAACATGTTGCTACAGCTCCATGCTCTCTGGTCTCGTAGAGTCTAACCATTTGTGACGTCCAGGTTCACACCGTCCTCCTGCTTGGTCTTTAGTTTTAAACTATTTCTCGGCCACGTAGCCACCGCTTCACGCTGTCTGGTCTGGTAGAGATTTTCTTCTCCTCTGTTTTAAAGTTTCAGCATTTCTAACCATTTTGTACCTTCCAGCTCACGCTGTCGGTCCCGCTGGTCTAATGTACATTTAGCTAGAAAAGGGTTTTATTCACTCTGGGAAGAGGGGGCATTCTATGACTTTGACATAACATCTGTGTAACGGGGTTCTTCCTGGGAAGGAGAGGTGGACCAAAATGCAGCGTGGTTATAATTCATGGTTCTTTAATAAAGAAACTATACATGAATAAACTACAAAAACAAGCAACGTGAAAACCCGAAACAGTCCCGTGTGGCACAAACACCGACACAGGAGACAATCACCCACAAAACCCAACACCAAACAGGCTACCTAAATATGGCTCCCAATCAGAGACAATGACTAACACCTGCCTCTGATTGAGAACCATATCAGGCCAAACATAGAAATAGACAAACTAGACATGTAACATAGAATGCCCTCTCAGATCACACCCTGACCAAACAAAACATAGAAACATACAAAGCAAACTATGGTCAGGGTGTGACAGTCTGTGCTCACGTGGGTGTGGTCACTGACTGGTTACGACTTCATATGAAAAACAGTTCTCTCATTTAGAAGGCTAACATCACATTACATCTTCTCACAAATAGTTTCATATTTAATCATATAACTTCCACAACATTTAGATGTACGTCCGGAAATATACACATTCAGAGATACAGTTATGTTGTTAATCATTAGTTACATCACAAATTAGTAACAAATTCGACAGGATTGTTCTTTAAGTACCCACGGACCATTCCAACTGTTTGGATTACAGAAATGTTTGTTTCATTATTCAACCTTTTGATGTCACAGTAATACATAATCTCTCTCGGTTGTAACCAATGGATTTTTCACTTCCCTTTAATTGTGTGGGAGAGAGAGAGTTCCTGCACGTATTTTTTACGACCGTCATATAACAGCCATCTTCACCCCTCTCCCACTCTGCAGGAGAGAGAGAGAGGGCACTGTAGAGCAGGACCCACCGTAACCTGATCCTTCACATCTTCACCCCTCTCCCACTCTGCAGGAGAGAGAGAGAGGGCACTGTAGAGCAGGACCCACCGTAACCTGATCCTTCACATCTTCACCCCTCTCCCACTCTGCAGGAGAGAGAGAGAGGGCACTGTAGAGCAGGACCCACCGTAACCTGATCCTTCACATCTTCACCCCTCTCCCACTCTGCAGGAGAGAGAGAGAGGGCACTGTAGAGCAGGACCCACCGTAACCTGATCCTTCACATCTTCACCCCTCTCCCACTCTGCAGGAGACAGAGAGAGGGCGCTGTAGAGCAGGACCCACCGTAACCTGATCCTTCACATCTTCACCCCTCTCCCACTCTGCAGGAGAGAGAGAGAGGGCGCTGTAGAGCAGGACCCACCGTAACCTGATCCTTCACATCTTCACCCCTCTCCCACTCTGCAGGAGAGAGAGAGAGGGCGCTGTAGAGCAGGACCCACCGTAACCTGATCCTTCACATCTTCACCCCTCTCCCACTCTGCAGGAGAGAGAGAGGGCGCTGTAGAGTCTTCACCCCTCTCCCACTCTGCAGGAGAGAGAGAGAGGGCGCTGTAGAGCAGGACCCACCGTAACCTGATCCTTCACATCTTCACCCCTCTCCCACTCTGCAGGACAGAGAGAGAGGGCGCTGTAGAGCAGGACCCACCGTAACCTGATCCTTCACATCTTCACAGGAGAGTCATGACACACAGTGTCTATAGACACTTGAGATGTTGCTTTTAGGATTTACTATTGACTGGATTACAGTTTGTATAGACATACAGCCTTCATCTAAAATGGCAGCATTTCGCCTACAGTGTTTTCATAAAGTATGCATATCCTTAACTTATTACATATTTTGTTGTGTTACAGCCTGAATTAAACATTTATTTTTTTTGCAAATGTATTGAAAATGAAATAAGGAAATATCTTATTTGCATAAGTATTCACACCCCTGAGTTAATACTTTGTAGTGGCACCTTTGACAGTGATTACATCTGTGAGTCTTTCTGGGTAAGTCTCTAAGACTTTACCAAACCTGAATTGTGCAACATTTGCCCATTATTATTTTCAAAATTCTTAAAGATTTGTCAAATTGGTTGTTGATCATTTCTAGACAAACATTTTCAGGTCTTGCCGTAGATTTAAGTCAAAACTGCAACTCGGCCTCTCAGGAACTTTCACTGTCTTCTTGGTAAGCAACTCCAGTGCAGCGTTGTGTTATTGTCCTGTTAAAAGCAGTATTTATCTCCCAGTGTCTGGTGGAAAGTAGACTGAACCAGGTTTTCCACTAGGATTTTGCCTGTATTTAGCTCCATTGTATTTTTCTTTTCCTGAAAAACTCCTCAGTCCTTAACTATTACAAGCATACCCGTAACAAGATGCAGCCACCACCATGGAGAGTGGTACTCAGTAATGTCATGTATTGGATTTGTATTCAGGCCAAAAAGTGAATTACTTTGCTACATTTTCTACAGTATTACTTTAGTGCCTTGGTTGCAAACAGGATGCATGTTTTGGAATATTGTTATCCTGTGCAGGCTTCCTTCTTTTCACTCTGTCATTTAGGTTAGTATTGTGGAGTAACTACAATGTAGTTGAGCCATCCTCAGTTTTCTCCTATCACAGCCATTCAATTATGTAACTGTTTTAAAGTCACCATTGGCCTCAAGGTGAAATCCCTGAGCGGTTTCCTTCCTCACCGCCAACTGAGTTAGGAAGGATGCCTGTATCTTTGTAGTGACTGGATGTATTGCTACACCATCCAAAGTGTAATTAATATCTTCACCATGCTCAAAGGGATATTCAATGTCTGCTTTTTGTATCTTTACCCATCTACCAATAGGTGTCCTTCTTTGCGAGGCATTGGAAAACCTCCCTGGTCTAATCTGTGTTTGAAATTCACTGCTTTACTGAGGGACCTTAGAGATAATTGTTTGTGTGGGGTACAGAGATGAGGTAGTCATTCAAAAATCATGTTAAACACTATGATTGCACACATAGTGAGTCCATGTAGCTTATTATGTGACTTGTTAAGCAAATTTGGACTCCTGAACTTATTTAGGCTTGCCATAACAAATTAGCTGAATACTTATTGATCCAATTATTTTGTAAAATGTCTAAAAAGATAATTCCACTCTGACATTATGGGGTATTGTATGTAGGCCAGACCAACAATCTCAATATAAACCATTTTAAATTCAGGGTGAAAAACAACATTTTTACAAGGTCAAGTTTGAATACTTTCTGAAGGCACTACTTTTGACCAGACTCCTATGGGCCTTAGTGGAAAGTAGTGTACTATATAGGGAACAGGGCCCTGGTCTAAAGTAGTGCACTATATAGGGAATATGACTCTGGTCTAAAGTAGTGTACTATATAGGAAACAGGGCTCTGGTCTAAAGTAGTGCACTATATAGGGAATAGGACTCTGGTCTAAAGTAGTGTACTATATAGGGAACAGGGCTCTGGTCTAAAGTAGTGCACTATATAGGGAATAGGACTCTGGTCTAAAGTAGTGTACTATATAGGGAACAGGGCTCTGGTCTAAAGTAGTGCACTATATAGGGAATAGGGCTCTGGTCTAAAGTAGTGTACTATATAGGGAACAGGGCTCTGGTCTAAAGTAGTGCACTATATAGGGAATAGGGCTCTGGTCTAAAGTAGTGTACTATATAGGGAACAGGGCTCTGGTCTAAAGTAGTGCACTATATAGGGAATAGGACTCTGGTCTAAAGTAGTGTACTATATAGGGAACAGGGCTCAGGTCTAAAGTAGTGCACTATATAGGGAATAGGGCTCTGGTCTAAAGTAGTGTACTATATAGGGAACAGGGCTCTGGTCTAAAGTAGTGCACTATATAGGGAATAGGGCTCTGGTCTAAAGTAGTGTACTATATAGGGAACAGGGCTCTGGTCTAAAGTAGTGCACTATATAGGGAATAGGACTCTGGTCTAAAGTAGTGTACTATATAGGGAACAGGGCTCAGGTCTAAAGTAGTGCACCATATAGGGAATAGGGCTCTGGTCTAAAGTAGTGTACTATATAGGGAACAGGGCTCAGGTCTAAAGTAGTGTACTATATAGGGAATAGGGTGCCATTTGGGGCGGATGATCTCTCCTCCTCACCTGTCCTGCTCCACTTTCCCTACAGTAGCATCGTTTTCATACGGACAGTGTGTAGGCCCAATGGTAACAGAATGTACACAGTCCTTTATATGGGACAGTGGGAACAGTGTGCCTTCCCAGGGAACAATGTGTTCGCACATCAGACTGCAGTGTGACAGGTACTGTCACCTACTTTACACCAGGAGGGCAATTAACAAAGAGGTCTTCTTGCCCTCAGCTTTATGGTGAATAACCCTCCCAGTCTGTAACATATCTCTATGGTGAATAACCCTCCCAGTCTGTAACATATCTCTATGGTGAATAACCCTGCTAGTCTGTAACATATCTCTATGGTGAATAACCCTCCCAGTCTGTAACATATCTCTATGGTGAATAACCCTGCCAGTCTGTACCATATCTCTATGGTGAATAACCTTGCCAGTCTGTACCATATCTCTATGGTGAATAACCCTACCAGTCTGTAACATATCTCTATGGTGAATAACCCTGCTAGTCTGTACCATATCTCTATGGTGAATAACCCTGCCAGTCTGTACCATATCTCTATGGTGAATAACCCTGCCAGTCTGTACCATATCTCTATGGTGAATAACCCTGCCAGTCTGTACCATATCTCTATGGTGAATAACCCTCCCAGTCTGTAACATATCTCTATGGTGAATAACCCTGCTAGTCTGTACCATATCTCTATGGTGAATAACCCTGCCAGTCTGTACCATATCTCTATGGTGAATAACCCTGCCAGTCTGTAACATATCTCTATGGTGAATAACCCTGCCAGTCTGTACCATATCTCTATGGTGAATAACCCTGCCAGTCTGTACCATATCTCTATGGAGAGACGCTATCCGAAGCGGTGCAGCCAACGGGTTTCTCCACACATCGCGCAGACAGAAACAAACATCTTTCTGGTAAGAAGAGGGGCGGGGGCGTATGCCTCATGGCCAACGTGACATGGTGTGATGAAAGAAACATACAGGAACTCAAATCCTTCTGTTCACCTGATTTAGAATTCCTCACAATCAAATGTAGACCGCATTATCTACCAAGAGAATTCTCTTCGATTATAATCACAGCCGTATATATCCCCCCCCCAAGCAGACACATCGATGGCTCTGAACGAACTTTATTTAACTCTCTGCAAACTGGAAACAATTTATCTGGAGGCTGCATTCATTGTAGCTGGGGATTTTAACAAGGCTAATCTGAAAACAAGACTCCCCAAATTTTATCAGCATATCGATTGCGCAACCAGGGGAGGAAAGACCTTGGACCATTGTTACTCTAACTTCCGCGACGCATATAAGGCCCTGCCCCGCCCCCCTTTCGGAAAAGCTGACCACGACTCCATTTTGTTGATCCCTGCCTACAGACAGAAACTAAAACAAGAGGCTCCCACGCTGAGGTCTGTCCAACGCTGGTCCGACCAAGCTGACTCCACACTCCAAGACTGCTTCCATCACGTGGACTGGGAGATGTTTCGTATTGCGTCAGATAACAACATTGACGAATACGCTGATTCGGTGTGCGAGTTCATTAGAACGTGCGTTGAAGATGTCGTTCCCATAGCAACGATTAAAACATTCCCTAACCAGAAACCGTGGATTGATGGCAGCATTCGTGTGAAACTGAAAGCGCGAACCACTGCTTTTAATCAGGGCAAGGTGTCTGGTAACATGACCGAATACAAACAGTGCAGCTATTCCCTCCGCAAGGCTATCAAACAAGCTAAGCGCCAGTACAGAGACAAAGTAGAATCTCAATTCAACGGCTCAGACACAAGAGGCATGTGGCAGGGTCTACAGTCAATCACGGACTACAGGAAGAAATCCAGCCCAGTCACGGACCAGGATGTCTTGCTCCCAGGCAGACTAAATAACTTTTTTGCCCGCTTTGAGGACAATACAGTGCCACTGACACGGCCTGCAACGAAAACATGCGGTCTCTCCTTCACTGCAGCCGAGGTGAGTAAGACATTTAAACGTGTTAACCCTCGCAAGGCTGCAGGCCCAGATGGCATCCCTAGCCGCGCCCTCAGAGCATGCGCAGACCAGCTGGCCGGTGTGTTTACGGACATATTCAATCAATCCCTATACCAGTCTGCTGTTCCCACATGCTTCAAGAGGGCCACCATTGTTCCTGTTCCCAAGAAAGCTAAGGTAACTGAGCTAAATGACTACCGCCCCGTAGCACTCACATCCGTCATCATGAAGTGCTTTGAGAGACTAGTCAAGGACCATATCACCTCCACCCTACCTGACACCCTAGACCCACTCCAATTTGCTTACCGCCCAAATAGGTCCACAGACGATGCAATCTCAACCACACTGCACACTGCCCTAACCCATCTGGACAAGAGGAATACCTATGTGAGAATGCTGTTCATCGACTACAGCTCGGCATTCAACACCATAGTACCCTCCAAGCTCGTCATCAAGCTCGAGACCCTGGGTCTCGACCCCGCCCTGTGCAACTGGGTACTGGACTTCCTGACGGGCCGCCCCCAGGTGGTGAGGGTAGGCAACAACATCTCCTCCCCGCTGATCCTCAACACTGGGGCCCCACAAGGGTGCGTTCTGAGCCCTCTCCTGTACTCCCTGTTCACCCACGACTGCGTGGCCACGCACGCCTCCAACTCAATCATCAAGTTTGCGGACGACACAACAGTGGTAGGCTTGATTACCAACAACGATGAGACGGCCTACAGGGAGGAGGTGAGGGCCCTCGGAGTGTGGTGTCAGGAAAATAACCTCACACTCAACGTCAACAAAACTAAGGAGATGATTGTGGACTTCAGGAAACAGCAGAGGGAACACCCCCCTATCCACATCGATGGAACAGTAGTGGAGAGGGTAGCAAGTTTTAAGTTCCTCGGCATACACATCACAGACAAACTGAATTGGTCCACTCACACAGACAGCATCGTGAAGAAGGCGCAGCAGCGCCTCTTCAACCTCAGGAGGCTGAAGAAATTCGGCTTGTCACCAAAAGCACTCACAAACTTCTACAGATGCACAATCGAGAGCATCCTGGCGGGCTGTATCACCGCCTGGTATGGCAACTGCACCGCCCTCAACCGTAAGGCTCTCCAGAGGGTAGTGAGGTCTGCACAACGCATCACCGGGGGCAAACTACCTGCCCTCCAGGACACCTACACCACCCGATGTCACAGGAAGGCCATAAAGATCATCAAGGACATCAACCACCCGAGCCACTGCCTGTTCACCCCGCTATCATCCAGAAGGCGAGGTCAGTACAGGTGCATCAAAGCTGGGACCGAGAGACTGAAAAACAGCTTCTATCTCAAGGCCATCAGACTGTTAAACAGCCACCACTAACACTGAGTGGCTGCTGCCAACACACTGACACTGACTCAACTCCAGCCACTTTAATAATGGGAATTGATGGGAAATTATGTAAATATATCACTAGCCACTTTAAACAATGCTACCTTATATAAATGTTACTTACCCTACATTATTCATCTCATATGCATACGTATATACTGTACTCTATATCATCGACGGTATCCTTATGTAATACATGTATCACTAGCCACTTTATACTATACTATGCCACTTTGTTTACATACTCATCTCATTTGTACATACTGTACCCGATACCATCTACTGTATCTTGCCTATGCTGCTCTGTACCATCACTCATTCATATATCCTTATGTACATATTCTTTATCCCCTTACACTGTGTACAAGACAGTAGTTTTGGAATTGTTAGTTAGATTACTTGTTATTACTGCATTGTCGGAACTAGAAGCACAAGCATTTCGCTACACTCGCATTAACATCTGCTAACCATGTGTTTGTGACAAATAAAATTTGATTTGATTTGATTTGAATAACCCTGCCAGTCTGTACCATATCTCTATGGTGAATAACCCTACCAGTCTGTACCATATCTCTATGGTGAATAACCCTGCCAGTCTGTAACATATCTCTATGGTGAATAACCCTCCCAGTCTGTACCATATCTCTATGGTGAATAACCCTCCCAGTCTGTAACATATCTCTATGCTGAATAACCCTGCCAGGATTCTGGTCTGAAGTAGTGCACTATATAGGGAATAGGGCTCTGGTCTGAAGTAGTGCACTATATAGGGAATAGGGCTCTGGTCTAAAGTAGTGTACTATATAGGGAATAGGGCTCTGGTCTATAGTAGTGTACTATATAGGGAATAGGGCCCTGGTCTAAAGTAGTGTACTATATAGGGAATAGGGCTCTGGTCTAAAGTAGTGTACTATATAGGGAATAGGGCTCTGGTCTGAAGTAGTGTACTATATAGGGAATAGGGCCCTGGTCTATAGTAGTGGACTATATAGGGAATAGGTTTCTGGTCTATAGTAGTGGACTATATAGGGAATAGGGTTCTGGTCTATAGTAGTGGACTATATAGGGAATAGGGCTCTGGTCTGAAGTAGTGCACTATATAGGGAATAGGGTTCTGGTCTATAGTAGTGGACTATATAGGGAATAGGGTTCTGGTCTATAGTAGTGTACTATATAGGGAATAGGGCTCTGGTCTAAAGTAGTGTACTATATAGGGAATAGGGCTCTGGTCTGAAGTAGTGCACTATATAGGGAATAGGGCTCTGGTCTAAAGTAGTGTACTATATAGGGAATAGGGCTCTGGTCTGAAGTAGTGTACTATATAGGGAATAGGGCTCTGGTCTAAAGTAGTGTACTATATAGGGAATAGGGCTTTGGTCTGAAGTAGTGTACTATATAGGGAATAGGGCCCTGGTCTATAGTAGTGGACTATATAGGGAATAGGGCTCTGGTCTGAAGTAGTGTACTATATAGGGAATAGGTTGGCATTTGAGACTAAAGACTAAATCTTCAAAATCAAAAGCCTTTTCCTTTTCTACCGCATGCTCTTCCCCGATCTGAAATATTAATATTGAAAACACATGGCACGCCTCATGTTCGAGACATATTTGAGTAGGCACGAAACGAGGTAGTTCAATGTCAGGTTATGCTAATGTCGACCACTGGCGAACGCTCGGCTTTAAATGCCTTGATACCTGAGGTCAAATGTAGTATTATCCTAAAAATCATTTTAATATAATCTACCATAAGGGCTGTTTGTATTGTAGACGTGATATTCGGGTGAGACAGCGGAAGAGAGGGAGAGGCTGAGATAAAGGAAGATAGAGAGATAGGGGAAGAGAAAGAGAGAGGGGGGAGAAGGGGAGAGAGAGAGGGGGGGAAGGGGAGAGAGAGAGGGAGGAAGAGGGAGACCGAGGAAGAGAGGAAAAAAGAGAGAGGAAAAGAGAGAGAGGAAGAGGGAGACAGAGGAAGAAAGACAGAGGGAGAGAGAGACACAGAGGGAGAGAGAGACACAGCGGGAGAGACAGAGACCGAGGAAGAGAGAAACAGAGGGAGAGAGAGAGACAGAGGAAGAGAGACAGGAAGAAAGACAGAGGGAGAGAGAGACACAGAGGGAAAACACCCCAATTATCACCTCAGAGGGGAGGTAGTCTGTGTGTTAGTGTGTGTGTGGATGAAATTGGATGAGTGTGTTTAGATATTTCCAGGTCGTCTCAAGTACAACATGCCTATTCTCTTCTTGGATCCTTTCTTGAAAAAACAACTTTATATAATTAAAACATACAATGCCTTGGGAAAGTGAGACTCATATCTACCTCACTAGCTTTAAGCACCAGCTGTCAGAGCAGCTCACAGATCTGCACCTGCACCTAGCCCATCTGTAAGTAGCCCATCCAACTACCTCATCCCCATACTGTATTTATTTATCTTGCTCCTTTGCACCCCAGTATCTCTACTTGCACATTCATCTTCTGCACATCTACCATTCCAGTGTTTAATTGCTATATTGTAATTACTTCGCCACCATGGCCTATTTATTGCCTTACCTCCCTTATCCTACCTCATTTGCACACACTGTATAAAAATAAACATTTAAAAAACTATTCAGACCCCTTGACTTTTTCTACATTTTGATATGTTACAGCCTTAACCTAAAATGTATGGAAAAAAATTATGACCCCATAATGACAAAGCAAAAACAGGTTTTTAGACAGTTTTGCAAATTTATACAAAATGAAAAGCAGAAATACCTTACATATGTATTCAGACCCTTGCTCAGGTACATCCTGTTACCATTTATCATCCTTGAGATGTTTCTACGACTTGATTGGATTCCACCTGTGGTATATTCAATTGATTGGACATGATATGGAAAGGCAAACCTGTCCATATAAGGTCCCACAGTTGACAGTCATGTCAGACCAAAAAACAAGCCATGACATTGAAGGAATTGTCCGTAGAGCTTCGAGACAGGATTGTGTCGAGGCACAGATCTGTGGAAGGATACAAAAACATTTCTTCAGCATTGAAGGTCCCCAAGAACACAGTGGCCTCCATCATTCTTAAAATGGAAGAAGTTTGGAAATCTTCCTAGAGCTGTCCGCTCGGCCAAACTGAGCAATCAGGTGAGAAGGGCCATGGACAGGGAGGTGACCCTCTGACAGAGCTGTAGAGTTCCTCTGAGGAGATGGGAGAACCTTCCAGAAGGACAACCATCTCTGCAGCACTCCACCAATCAGGCCTTTATGGTAGAGTGGCCAGACGGAAGCCACTCCTCAGTAAAAAAGCACATGACAGCCCACTTGGAGTTTACCAAAAGGCACATAAAGACTCTCAGACCATGAGAAACAAGATTCTCTGGTCTGATGAAGCCAAAATTAAACTCTGGCCTGAATGCCAAGCGTTACATCTGGAGGAAATCTGTCACCATCCCTACGGTGAAGCATGGTGGTGGCAGCGTCATGCTGTGGGTATGTTTTTCAGCGTCAGGGACTGGGAAACTAGTCAGGATCGAGGTAAAGATGAACGGAACAAAGTACAGAGGGATCCTTGATGAAAACCTGCTACAGAGTGCTCAGGACCTCAGACTGGGGCAGAGGTTCACCTTCCAAAAGGACAATGACCCTAAGCACCCAGCCAAGACAATGCAGGTGTGGCTTTGGGTCAAGTCTCTGAATATCCTTTAGTGACCCAGCCAGAGCCCGGATTGAACCCGAACGAACATCTCTGGAGAGACCTGAAAATAGCTGTGCAGCAACGCTCCCCATCTAACCTGACAGAGCTTGAGAGGATCTGCAGAGAAGAATGGGAGAAACTCCCCAAATACAGGTGTGCCAAGCTTGTAGCGTCATACCCAAGAAGACTCAAGGCTGTAATCCCTGCCAAAGGTGCTTCTTCAAAGTACTGAGTAAAGGGTCTGAATACTTATGTAAATGTAATATTTCATTAGCAAAAACTTCTTAAAACCTGTTTTTGTTTTGTCATTATAAGGTGTTGGGTGTAGATTGATGAGGGGAAAAAACGATTTAATCCCTTTTAGAATAAGGCTGTAACATAACATTTGGAAAAAGTCAAGGGGTCTGAATAATTTCCAAAGGCACTGTACCTGATTAAATTGTTTTTAACAACGAAAGGCAGTTCATCAGTACTTCTACTAATACCAAAAAGTTGTACTCCTTTAGATTGTGTGTAAACACAACACACCAACTTGGTATTTTGTTGTCAGTGTTAGTGTTACCAACTAATATGTTGTTGAGTGGACGTTAGCCCTTACCCTGTTAGCCCTAGCCCTTACCCTGTTACCCAAGCCACAGACGGTCCACTCTGCTACCACACGGCAAATGGTAACAATGCACCAAGTCTGGAACCAACAGGACCCTGGAACAGCTTCTATCCCCAAGCTATAAAACTTCTAAACAAGACTGCTAAATAGCAGACTACCAACACTGACCCTTCTGTTGTTGTACTAACTCTCTTACACTGACTCTACCCACACACACTGGACTCTACCCACACACACTGGACTCTACCCACACGCACTGGACTCTACCCACACACTCTGGACTCTACCCACACACACTGGACTCTACCCACACACACTGGACTCTACCCACACACTCTGGACTCTACCCACACACACTGGACTCTACCCACACACACTGGACTCTACCCACACACACTGGACTCTACCCACACACACTGGACTCTACCCACACACACTGGACTCTACCCACACACACTGGACTCTACCCACACGCACTGGACTCTACCCACACACTCTGGACTCTACCCACACGCACTGGACTCTACCCACACACACTGGACTCTACCCACACACTCACACATACAGTACTTACACTGATACCCCAACACACACACACTACATATGCCCACACACACGTTATGGCCAGAGTGCTGCTGTCAGTCAGTCAGCCATTTGGCTGTAGCCTGTGATGGCATCATGGCAGGGCTAGGGAATGGGTGTTGATGTTTCCTGGGGCAGAGTGCAGGCTAAGTGAGTGCTGTCACTGTCAGACTGGGTTACAAGGCTTAGTATGTACTGGGCCTGATCCTTCAGAAAGGGGCTACGTCCCACAGTGCACTACTTTTTCACTGAACCAGCCTCGAGCTCCGAGCTGAGCCTTCTCCCTACCTGCCAACCCTGCTTCTAACAGGCTCTGACACGCATACATCCCAGCCTCTTGCCAGAACAGACTTTCACACCGCTAGAACCTTGTCAATGAAATACTGGAGTGATTCTAGTGCTGCCTGTACCTGTGTAGACAGCTGCTGCAACTACTACTACTGGTACCACCACGACTGCAACTACTACTACTCCTACTACTATTGCTACTGATACTACTATTACTGCTGCTACTGCTAATACTGCTACTACTACTGATACTACTACCGTTACTACTGATACTACTATTACTGCTGCTACTGCTAATACTGCCACTACTACTGCTAATACTGCCACTACTACTGATACTACTACCGCTACTACTGATACTACTATTACTGCTGCTACTGCTAATAGTGCAACTACTACTGATACTACCACCGATACTACTACTACTGCTGCTGCTACTGCTAATACTGCCACTACTACTGATACTACTACTACTACTGCTGCTGCTACTGCTAATACTGCCACTACTACTGATACTACTACCGCTACTACTGATACTACTGCTACTGCTAATACTGCCACTACTACTGATACTACTACCGTTACTACTGATACTACTATTACTGCTGCTACTGCTAATACTGCCACTACTACTGATACTACTACCGTTACTACTGATACTACTATTACTGCTGCTACTGCTAATAGTGCAACTACTACTGATACTACTACCGATACTACTACTACTGCTGCTGCTACTGCTAATACTGCCACTACTACTGATACTACTACCCCTACTACTGATACTACTGCTACTGCTAATACTGCCACTACTACTGATACTACTACCGCTACTACTGATACTACTACTACTGCTGCTGCTACTGCTACTACTGATACTACTACCGCTACTACTGATACTACTACTACTGCTACTGCTAATAGTGCCGCTACTACTGATACTACTACTACTGCTGCTGCTACTGCTAATACTGCCACTACTACTGATACTACTACTACTACTGCTGCTGCTACTGCTAATACTGCCACTACTACTGATACTACTACCCCTACTACTGATACTACTGCTACTGCTAATACTGCCACTACTACTACCGCTACTACTGATACTACTACTACTGCTGCTGCTACTGCTACTACTGATACTACTACCGCTACTACTGATACTACTACTACTGCTACTGCTAATAGTGCCGCTACTACTGATACTACTACTACTGCTGCTGCTACTGCTAATACTGCCACTACTACTGATACTACTACTACTACTGCTGCTGCTACTGCTAATACTGCCACTACTACTGATACTACTACCGCTACTACTGATACTACTGCTACTGCTAATACTGCCACTACTACTGATACTACTACCGCTACTACTGATACTACTACTACTGCTACTGCTAATAGTGCCGCTACTACTGATACTACTACTACTGCTGCTGCTACTGCTAATACTGCCACTACTACTGATACTACTACTACTACTGCTGCTGCTACTGCTAATACTGCCACTACTACTGATACTACTACCGCTACTACTGATACTACTGCTACTGCTAATACTGCCACTACTACTGATACTACTACCGTTACTACTGATACTACTATTACTGCTGCTACTGCTAATACTGCCACTACTACTGATACTACTACCGTTACTACTGATACTACTATTACTGCTGCTACTGCTAATACTGCCACTACTACTGATACTACTACCGCTACTACTGATACTACTGCTACTGCTAATACTGCCACTACTACTGATACTACTACCGCTACTACTGATACTACTACTACTGCTACTGCTAATAGTGCCGCTACTACTGATACTACTACTACTGCTGCTGCTACTGCTAATACTGCCACTACTACTGATACTACTACTACTACTGCTGCTGCTACTGCTAATACTGCCACTACTACTGATACTACTACCGCTACTACTGATACTACTGCTACTGCTAATACTGCCACTACTACTGATACTACTACCGTTACTACTGATACTACTATTACTGCTGCTACTGCTAATACTGCCACTACTACTGATACTACTACCGTTACTACTGATACTACTATTACTGCTGCTACTGCTAATACTGCCACTACTACTGATACTACTACCGCTACTACTGATACTACTACTACTGCTGCTGCTACTGCTAATACTGCCACTACTACTGATACTACTACCGCTACTACTGATACTACTGCTACTGCTAATACTGCCACTACTACTGATACTACTACCGCTACTACTGATACTACTACTACTGCTGCTGCTACTGCTACTACTGATACTACTACCGCTACTACTGATACTACTACTACTGCTACTGCTAATAGTGCCACTACTACTGATACTACTACTACTGCTGCTGCTACTGCTAATACTGCCACTACTACTGATACTACTACTACTACTGCTGCTGCTACTGCTAATACTGCCACTACTACTGATACTACTACCGCTACTACTGATACTACTGCTACTGCTAATACTGCCACTACTACTGATACTACTACCGCTACTACTGATACTACTACTACTGCTGCTGCTACTGCTACTACTGATACTACTACCGCTACTACTGATACTACTACTACTGCTACTGCTAATAGTGCCGCTACTACTGATACTACTACTACTGCTGCTGCTACTGCTAATACTGCCACTACTACTGATACTACTACGGCTACTACTACTGCTACTGCTAATACTGCCACTACTACTGATACTACTACCGCTACTACTGATACTACTATTACTGCTGCTACTGCTAATAGTGCCACTACTACTGATACTACTACCGCTACTACTGATACTACTACCACTACTACTGATACTACTACTACTGCTAATACTGCCATTATTACCACGACTGCAACTACTACTACTCCTAATACTATTGCTACTGATACTACTACTGCTAATACTGCTACAACCACTACTACCACTACTGCTACTACTGCTACAACCACCACTACTACCACTACTACTACTACTGCTGCTGCTTCTGCTAATACTACTACTACCACCACTAGTACTGCTACAATCACTACTACTACCACTACTGCTACTACCACCACTAGTACTGGTACTGCTAATACTACTACCACCACTAGTACTGGTACTGCTAATACTACTACCGCTGCTGCTATTGCTAGAGCTACTACTACTGCTGCTGCTACTACTGCTACTACTACTACTCCCTGTACTGCTACTGCTACTACCACCACTTTTACCACTACTACTGCTACTACTACTACAACAGTAATACTGCTGCTGCCGCTACTACTACTACCTGTACTACTACTGCTAATACTACTACCACCACTAGTACTGGTACTGCTACTACTATTACCACCACTTTTACCACTACTACTACTACTACCACTACTACTGCTACTACTACTACTGCTACTACCGCTACTACTACCACTACTACTGCTACTACTACTACTACTACTACTACTACTACTACCACTACCACTACTACTGCTACTACTACTACAACAGTAATACTGCTCCTGCCGCTACTACTACTACCTGTACTGCTACTGCTACTACTACTACTACTACTACCACTACTACTGCTACTACTACTACTACTACCACCACTTTTACCACTACTACTGCTACTACTGCTACTACTACTACTACCACTACTACTGCTACTACTACTACTACTACCACCACTTGTACCACTACTACTGCTACTACTGCTACTACTACCACTACTACTGCTACTACTACTACTACTACTACTACTACTACCACTACTTCTGCTACTACTACTACCACCACTTTTACCACTACTACTACTACTACTACCACTACTACTGCTACTACTACTACTGCTACTACCGCTACTACTACCACTACTACTGCTACTACTACTGCTACTACTACTACTACTACTACTACTACTACTACTACCACTACCACTACTACTGCTACTGCTACTGCTACTACTACTACCACCACTTTTACCACTACTACTACTACTACAACTACTACTACTACTACTACTACTACAACAGTAATACTGCTGCTGTGTGTAAAAGTGTGGCCTGTCTGCTTGTGTCCACCTTACACACATCGTTATGACTAACATCTTAAACCTTTTTTTTTTGGCTGTTATGACTTGAATTTGCTGCAATGTCTAGCAACATGTCAGTGTCGCCCTAGGTAACACCAGACAGGAATAACAAGGCTGAGGACAGCCTGACAGTCAAAGCTGTTGATTTAGCAGTATTATCAGAGTAACAGTAGACATGTCTGAGCCTCTGTTGACCAGTGAAAACAAGCATTCTGAGGAGAGCAAACTGGTGAGTTGAGTGTTGCTGAGGTGGTGGGAAAGTTCTTCCTCCAACACTCTACTGCATTACTTATAACTTGGTACTCGAGCAGCTTGTTTTTACAGTAAAATAGTAGCAAAAGGAACTAATATTCAACATACATATTTAGAAGAGGCTTGATCACAAGACTAAGGAAATGCCCGTCTTCGTTAATCCCCTCGACAAAGTGGTGCAGACATGTTATTCCTCGCTCCTGATAGGCTGTCAGGAAGGTGTAGTGATGGGGATGGAACCCGACTCCCGAGAGACGGAGAAAATGCCCGTGTCCAACATGGCACACTGTTCCCTATATAGTGCACTACTTAAATAGGGAATAATGGACCCGAAAGTAGTGCACTATATAGGGAATATGTTGACATTTGAGACTCAGCCAATGTGTCAGTGTCACTTCTGGGTGGAATTATTGGGCAGCTGTGTAGTAAGTAGCTTACAGAGTACATTTCCTCTGATCTGCTTAGGTAGTGTGGCTGGGGTTGGTTTTTGGATTCCTGCCTGGTTCAGCTGGGTCCTGGTGTGATACGTGGAGGGAATGTAGAGTAGGACTGTGGAGTAGGACTGTGGAGTAGGACTGTGGAGTAGGACTGTGGAGTAGGATTGTGGAGTAGGATTGTGGAGTGGGACTGTGGAGTAGGATCTAGGACTGTAGAGTGGGACTGGAGTAGGATCTAGGACTGTAGAGTAGGACTGTGGAGTAGGATCTAGGACTGTAGAGTGGGACTGGAGTAGGATCTAGGACTGTAGAGTAGGACTGTGGAGTAGGATCTAGGACTGTAGAGTAGGACTGTGGAGTAGGATCTAGGACTGTGGAGTAGGATGTGGAGTAGGATCTAGGACTGTGGAGTAGGATGTGGAGTAGGACTGTGGAGTAGGACCTAGGACTGTGGAGTAGGACTGTGAAGTAGGACTGTGGAGTAGGACCTAGGACTGTGGAGTAGGACTGCGGAGTAGGACCTAGGACTGTGGAGTAGGACTGTGAAGTAGGACTGTGGAGTAGGACCTAGGACTGTGGAGTAGGACTGTAGAGTAGGACTGTGGAGTAGGACTGTGGAGTAGGACCTAGGACTGTAGAGTAGGACTGTGGAGTAGGACCTAGGACTGTAGAGTAGGACTGTAGAATAGGACTGTGGAGTAGGACCTAGGACTGTAGAGTAGGACTGTAGAATAGGACTGTGGAGTAGGACCTAGGACTGTGGAGTAGGACTGCGGAGTAGGACTGTGGGGTTGGACTGTGGAGTTGGACTGTGGAGTAGGACTGTGGGGTTGGTTTTTGGATTCCTGCCTGATTCAGCTGGGTCCTGTGATACGTGGAGGGAATGTAGAGTAGGACTGTGGGGTTGGTTTCTCCCTTAACTGTCTTTTAACTCTCATTTGACAGGCTTCTTTTCAAGACATGTTTCTGTGTGTGTGCACTGGTGCCTTCCCTCAAAGGAGTTGTGTGTGTTTGGGTGTGTGTGTGCATTTAAGTTGTGTTTTTCTGGGAGCATGGCTTAGATCATCCGTACACAGCACCAGACTTAAAGATGGAATCCGCAGTAGGGGGAAACAGCACCAGACTTAAAGATGGAATCCACAGTAGGGAGAAACAGCACCAGACTTAAAGATGAGACCCGCAGTAGGGTGAAACAGCACCAGACTTAAAGATGAGACCCGCAGTAGGGGGAAACAGCACCAGACTTAAAGATGGAACCCGCAGTAGGGGGAAACAGCACCAGACTTAAAGATGGGACCCGCAGTAGGGGGAAACAGCACCAGACTTAAAGATGAGACCCGCAGTAGGGGGAAACAGCACCAGACTTAAAGATGGAACCCGCAGTAGGGGGAAACAGCACCAGACTTAAAGATGGAATCCGCAGTAGGGGGAAACAGCACCAGACTTAAAGATGGAATCCGCAGTAGGGGGAAACAGCACCAGACTTAAAGATGGAATCCGCAGTAGGGAGAAACAGCACCAGACTTAAAGATGAGACCAGCAGTAGGGAGAAACAGCACCAGACTTAAAGATGAGACCAGCAGTAGGGGGAAACAGCACCAGACTTAAAGATGGAACCCGCAGTAGGGGGAAACAGCACCAGACTTAAAGATGGAATCCGCAGTAGGGGGAAACAGCACCAGACTTAAAGATGGAATCCGCAGTAGGGGGAAACAGCACCAGACTTAAAGATGGGACCCGCAGTAGGGGGAAACAGCACCAGACTTAAAGATGAGACCAGCAGTAGGGGGAAACAGCACCAGACTTAAAGATGGAATCCGCAGTAGGGGGAAACAGCACCAGACTTAAAGATGAGACCAGCAGTAGGGAGAAACAGCACCAGACTTAAAGATGGGATCCGCAGTAGGGAGAAACAGCACCAGACTTAAAGATGGAATCTGCAGTAGGGAGAAACAGCACCAGACTTAAAGATGGAATCCGCAGTAGGGGGAAACAGCACCAGACTTAAAGATGGGACCCGCAGTAGGGGGAAACAGCACCAGACTTAAAGATGGAATCCGCAGTAGGGGGAAACAGCACCAGACTTAAAGATGGAATCCGCAGTAGGGGGAAACAGCACCAGACTTAAAGATGAGACCAGCAGTAGGGGGACACAGCACCAGACTTAAAGATGAGACCAGCAGTAGGGGGAAACAGCACCAGACTTAAAGATGAGACCCGCAGTAGGGGGAAACAGCACCAGACTTAAAGATGAGACCAGCAGTAGGGAGAAACAGCACCAGACTTAAAGATGAGACCAGCAGTAGGGGGAAACAGCACCAGACTTAAAGATGGAATCCGCAGTAGGGGGAAACAGCACCAGACTTAAAGATGGAATCCGCAGTAGGGAGAAACAGCACCAGACTTAAAGATGAGACCAGCAGTAGGGGGACACAGCACCAGACTTAAAGATGAGACCAGCAGTAGGGGGACACAGCACCAGACTTAAAGATGAGACCAGCAGTAGGGAGAAACAGCACCAGACTTAAAGATGGAATCCGCAGTAGGGAGAAACAGCACCAGACTTAAAGATGGAATCCGCAGTAGGGTGAAACAGCACCAGACTTAAAGATGGAATCCGCAGTAGGGAGAAACAGCACCAGACTTAAAGATGAGACCAGCAGTAGGGGGACACAGCACCAGACTTAAAGATGAGACCAGCAGTAGGGGGAAACAGCACCAGACTTAAAGATGGAATCCGCAGTAGGGGGAAACAGCACCAGACTTAAAGATGGAATCCGCAGTAGGGGGAAACAGCACCAGACTTAAAGATGGAATCCGCAGTAGGGGGAAACAGCACCAGACTTAAAGATGAAACCCGCAGTAGGGGGAAACAGCACCAGACTTAAAGATGGAATCCGCAGTAGGGGGAAACAGCACCAGACTTAAAGATGGAACCCGCAGTAGGGGGAAACAGCACCAGACTTAAAGATGAGACCAGCAGTAGGGTGAAACAGCACCAGACTTAAAGATGAGACCCGCAGTAGGGGGAAACAGCACCAGACTTAAAGATGGAACCCGCAGTAGGGGGAAACAGCACCAGACTTAAAGATGGAACCCGCAGTAGGAAGAAACAGCACCAGACTTAAAGATGGAACCCGCAGTAGGGGGAAACAGCACCAGACTTAAAGATGAGACCCGCAGTAGGGGGAAACAGCACCAGACTTAAAGATGGAACCCGCAGTAGGGAGAAACAGCACCAGACTTAAAGATGAGACCAGCAGTAGGGTGAAACAGCACCAGACTTAAAGATGGAATCCGCAGTAGGGGGAAACAGCACCAGACTTAAAGATGGAATCCGCAGTAGGGGGAAACAGCACCAGACTTAAAGATGGAATCTGCAGTAGGGAGAAACAGCACCAGACTTAAAGATGGAATCCGCAGTAGGGTGAAACAGCACCAGACTTAAAGATGGGACCAGCAGTAGGGGGAAACAGCACCAGACTTAAAGATGAGACCAGCAGTAGGGAGAAACAGCACCAGACTTAAAGATGGAATCCGCAGTAGGGGGAAACAGCACCAGACTTAAAGATGAGACCCGCAGTAGGGGGAAACAGCACCAGACTTAAAGATGGGACCAGCAGTAGGGTGAAACAGCACCAGACTTAAAGATGGGACCCGCAGTAGGGGGAAACAGCACCAGACTTAAAGATGAGACCAGCAGTAGGGGGAAACAGCACCAGACTTAAAGATGGAATCCGCAGTAGGGGGAAACAGCACCAGACTTAAAGATGAGACCAGCAGTAGGGGGAAACAGCACCAGACTTAAAGATGAGACCAGCAGTAGGGGGAAACAGCACCAGACTTAAAGATGAGACCAGCAGTAGGGAGAAACAGCACCAGACTTAAAGATGGAACCCGCAGTAGGGAGAAACAGCACCAGACTTAAAGATGAGACCCGCAGTAGGGGGAAACAGCACCAGACTTAAAGATGAAACCCGCAGTAGGGGGAAACAGCACCAGACTTAAAGATGGAATCCGCAGTAGGGGGAAACAGTACCAGACTTAAAGATGGAATCCGCAGTAGGGGGAAACAGCACCAGACTTAAAGATGGAACCCGCAGTAGGGAGAAACAGCACCAGCCTTAAAGATGAGACCCGCAGTAGGGGGAAACAGCACCAGACTTAAAGATGAGACCAGCAGTAGGGGGAAACAGCACCAGACTTAAAGATGGGACCCGCAGTAGGGAGAAACAGCACCAGACTTAAAGATGAGACCAGCAGTAGGGGGAAACAGCACCAGACTTAAAGATGAGACCCGCAGTAGGGAGAAACAGCACCAGACTTAAAGATGAGACCCGCAGTAGGGTGAAACAGCACCAGACTTAAAGATGAGACCCGCAGTAGGGAGAAACAGCACCAGACTTAAAGATGAGACCCGCAGTAGGGGGAAACAGCACCAGACTTAAAGATGAGACCCGCAGTAGGGGGAAACAGCACCAGACTTAAAGATGAGACCAGCAGTAGGGGGAAACAGCACCAGACTTAAAGATGAGACCCGCAGTAGGGGGAAACAGCACCAGACTTACCCGCAGTAGGGGGAAGAGTCCAGTGTGTGTGGGTAGAGTCCAGTGTGTGTGGGTAGAGTCCAGTGTGTGTGGGTAGAGTCCAGTGCGTGTGGGTAGAGTCCAGTGTGTGTGGGTAGAGTCCAGTGTGTGTGGGTAGAGTCAGTGTAAGAGAGTTAGTACAACAACAGAAGGGTCAGGGTTGGTAGTCTGCTATTTAGCAGTCTTGTTTAGAAGTTTTATAGCTTGGGGATAGAAGCTGTTCCACGGTCCTGTTGGTTCCAGACTTGGTGCATTGTTACCATTTGCCGTGTGGTAGCAGAGTGGACCATCTGTGGCTTGGGTAACAGGGTAAGGGCTAGGGCTAACAGGGTAAGGGCTAACGTCCACTCAACAACATATTAGTTGGTAACACTAACTCTGACAACAAAAGACCAAGTTGGTACATTGTGTTTACACACAATCTAAAGGAGTACAACTTTTTGGTATTAGTAGAAGTACTGATGAACTGCCTTTCGTTGTTAAAAACAATTTAATCAGGTACAGTGCCTTTGGAAATTATTCAGACCCCTTGACTTTTTCCAAATGTTACGTTACAGCCTTATTCTAAAAGGGATTAAATCGTTTTTTCCCCTCATCAATCTACACACCTTATAATGACAAAGCAAAAACAGGTTTTAAGAAGTTTTTGCTTATGAAATATTACATTTACATAAGTATTCAGACCCTTACTCAGTACTTTGAAGAAGCACCTTTGGCAGGGATTACAGCCTTGAGTCTTCTTGGATATGACGCTACAAGCTTGGCACACCTGTATTTGGGGAGTTTCTCCCATTCTTCTCTGCAGATCCTCTCAAGCTCTGTCAGGTTAGATGGGGAGCGTTGCTGCACAGCTATTTTCAGGTCTCTCCAGAGATGTTCGATCGGGTTCAAGTCAGGGCTCTGGCTGGGTCACTAAAGGATATTCAGAGACTTGTCCCAAAGCCACACCTGCATTGTCTTGGCTGGCTGCTTAGGGTCATTGTCCTGTTGAAAGGTGAACCTCTGCCCCAGTCTGAGGTCCTGAGCACTCTGTAGCAGGTTTTCATCAAGGATCCCTCTGTACTTTGTTCCGTTCATCTTTGCCTCGATCCTGACTAGTCTCCCAGTCCCTGACGCTGAAAAACATCCCCACAGCATTAAAACTGCATTGTTGGTTAATACCTGTTGTATTTGGCGCATGTGACAAATAAGATTTGATTTAGCTGTCCTCTTGCACATGGTCTGTTTGCTCAGCTAGTCAAGGTCAGAATGCAGACACAAAACATCACCTTGGGCTCTGATAAGTCTTCCTGTTTTACTGGCAGCTGTCTGCCTGTCAGAGAGACCATTAGGAAAGTAAGCGCTGAAAGCCGAATGGAGCCCTATTCTCTTTATAGTGCACTACTTTTGACCAGGGTCCATTTGGGGAAGCCCATAGAGAACAGGGTGCCATTTAGGACAGAGATAAGATGTTACTTTTATTATGGCAATAAATGTTTTATTTGTCAGATCTTAGCCTCTGGTTCTTAGTGTCATATATCAAATACATCTGGTTGAAAGTACAGAATTAGGCTAGTTTCTAGAGGTTCTGGTTTCTAGATGTTCTGGTTTCTAGAGGATCTGGTTTCTATAGGTTTTGGTTTCTAGAGGTTTGGTTTTCTAGAGGTTCTGTTTTCTAGAGGATCTGGTTTCTAGAGGATCTGGTTTCTAGAGGTTTGGTTTCTAGAGGTTTTGGTTTCTAGAGGTTCTGGTTTCTAGAGGTTTGGTTTCTAGAGGTTTTGGTTTCTAGATGTTCTGGTTTCTAGAGGTTTTGTTTCTAGAGGTTTTGGTTTCTAGATGTTCTGGTTTCTAGAGGTTTGGTTTCTAGAGGTTTTGGTTTTTAGATGTTCTGGTTTCTAGAGGTTCTGTTTTCTAGAGGATCTGGTTTCTAGAGGTTCGGTTTTCTAGAGGATCTGGTTTCTAGAGGTTTTGGTTTCTAGGTGTTCTGGTTTCTAGATGTTCTGGTTTCTAGAGGATCTGTTTTCTAGAGGATCTGGTTTATAGAGGTTCGGTTTTCTAGAGGATCTGGTTTCTAGAGGTTCTGGTTTCTAGATGTTCTGGTTTCTAGAGGTTCTGTTTTCTAGAGGATCTGGTTTTCTAGAGGATCTGGTTTCTAGGGGTTCTTGTTTCTAGAGGATCTGGTTTCTAGAGGTTCTTTCTAGAGGATCTGGTTTATAGAGGATCTGGTTTCTAGATGCTCTGGTTTATAGAGGATCTGGTTTCTATAGGTTCTGTTTTCTAGAGGATCTGGTTTCTAGAGGGTCTGGTTTCTAGAGGTTCTGTTTTCTTCAGGTTCTGGTTTCTAGAGGATCTGGTTGCTTTAGGTTCTGTTTTCTAGAGGGTCTGGTTTCTAGAGGTTATGTTTTCTAGAGGATCTGGTTTCTAGATGTTATGGTTTCTAGAGGTTCGGTTTTCCAGAGGATCTGACTAGAGGGTTTGGAGGCAGAACATTTCCTCTGCCTACCAGGAGGTGTATTACAGTATTATAGAAAGGACAGAACTCTGTCAGCATTACAACATTGTTAACGACACAATGTGTTGCTTTCCGGTGACATTCATTCAATCCCATCTCCACCCCCTTCTTGGAGAGGTTTTTGAAACAGAGTTATTAAATTTTGACGAGGATCTCGTCAGACAGCGTAGACTCAGCCTGTCCTATAGCCTGACTCATATCCCCAATTCTGCCTCTAGACTCCAGCTCCAAGTCTTTATCGCGGGTGGACGGACGGACGGACGGACGGGGGGGTGTTTTCCGAGATAACCACTAACTGCTGCGCTCTGTGACAGTCGCCTCAGGACTCTGTGGGAGAATCTCTGGCTTGCGTCCCAAATGGCACCCTTTTCGTGGCACCCTATTCCCTAGTGCATTACTTTTGGCCAGGGGCTATAGGGAAACCCATAGGGCTCTGTTGAAAAGTAGTGCAGTATATAGGGATCAGAGTACCATTTGGGACTCTGCATCAGAAGGCCCAGACGGAGCCGGAGTGCTGCTCAGCTTAACTTCTCATGATAAAGGAGAACATTATCTCAATGTTGCCCTGACATTGTGATAACGTTGCCATTATGTTTGACAGTAGGCGATAGCATCAGCAAGTTTGAAAAATGCCATGACAACGATCACTATGTACAACACTGGCAGACAGACACACTGGCAGTTACAGAGATATTGCAGAAAATTGTTTCCCCCCCCCCACAGATTTCAGTCTAGAACATTTGTTTTATTGCTGTAAAATGTGATTTAATCACGTACAGTCGATACGAGTGTTTTCTACATTCACTGCAGAAATGAATCTGCCCCAAAAATGGCTTTCAGACACACATCCTGTTCCCGTACCAAGACGAAGACCATTTTGATCTCAAAATGCATCATGGTCTCTAACACTCTGCAAGATGTAGCTTTTTTTTTGTCGAGACATTGTTGCTTTACTCACCTTCTCCCATGATGCAACAGACAAGACCATGAGACGAGCAATGTTGACGTAGTCATGTTAGCAGTTACATCCCAAATGACACCCTATCCCCAGTGTAGTGCAGTACTTTTGTCCAGTGTAGTGCAGTACTTTTGTCCAGTGTAGTGCACTACTTTTGTCCAGTGTAGTGCACTACTTTTGTCCAGTGTAGTGCAGTACTTCTGTCCAGTGTAGTGCAGTACTTTTGTCCAATGTAGTGCAGTACTTTTGTCCAGTGTAGTGCAGTACTGTTGACCAGTTTAGCACAGTACTTTTGACCAATGTAGTGCACTACTTTTGACAAGCGCCATTAGTAGTGTACTGAAATCAGGGATAGGGTGTCATTTGGGAATAGTTGAGGAGTGTGTTTGGTGTTGCCAGTGGATCTGAGTAGAGGGGGGAATTCTGAAAGATAACAGGAACTGTAGTCTCTCTGATGTGTGTGTCCCCCGCTGGGAAGACACTCTCTTCTCCACATTACATTATAGTACTTTCATCAGGTTCTGGACACAACGGCCTGCTTCCTTCTCCCACCAACCTTCCACCAGACCAGCCCAGCCCTGAGCAGCCTCAACATTCAATTACATGAAACAATCCCATTCGACTGACTCCATTGTTCCTCTCGCACCTGACTCAAGGGAGAACAAATTGAAGAACTGTTGAAATAATATTACACTGAAACCGGAGCGAAAAGGAGCTTCATTCAGTTGCTCGGTGCGCCTGTGTTACCACAGCTTTTTGTCTGCCTTTGTAAGTTACCTTCTGCCCCCCCCCCCCCCCCCTCCCCCCGAAATATTAACTCAAGCTTATCAGCAAGGGGAGCTAGTGGTTATTGTAAATCAATTTGTCTCAGCAGTGTAACCTTTTCAGGCGGCGTATGGGTGGTATTGTAGGTGTTTAGTGGCTTGGGGAGTTAGATAAATGACCCCTAGGGGAGTATACCGCAGACAAGGGCTGTAGTTAGGAATATCATGGGCCAATCAGTGCTCTCTCTCTTTTTGTCTCCCTCTCTCTCTCTCCCTCTCTCTCTTTCTGTCTCTCTCTCTCTCTCTCTCTCCCTCCCTCTCCCTCCCTCCCTCCCTCCCTCCCTCCCTCCCTCCCTCCCTCCCTCCCTCCCCTCCCTCCCTCCCTCCCTCCCTCCCTCTCCCTATCGCTCTTACAGACTCCCTCTCTACCTCTACACTCTCTCTTTATCTCTCTCTCTCTCTCTCTCTCTCTCTCTCTTTCTGTCCCTCCCTCCCTCCCTCCCTCCCTCCCTCCCTCCCTCCCTCCCTCCCTCCCTCCCTCCCTCCCTCCCTCCCTCCCTCCCTCCCTCCCTCCCTCCCTCTCCCTATCGCTCTTACAGACTCCCTCTCTACCTCTACACTCTCTCTTTATCACTCTCTCTCTCCATCCCTCTCTATATCTTTCTCCCTCCCTCCTTCTCTCTCTCTGTCAGACTCCTCTTCTTCATGTGATAGGGAGTGCTCCTCTAAACCCACTCCTCTCCTGCTGCAGTGTGTCAGATGCAGCGCCTCCATTTGATCCAGGAGGAACAATTCTTTGGTTTGAGTTAAGAGGAGGAGGAGCTAAGGTAGAAGTGGGAGTGCATGCTTACTCATTCACTCCCATCCTCCTCTATTTCCCTCCTCATATAGGTGGCTGAGGCTGTGATGAAGGGTGCTTCCCAAATTTCACCCTATTCCCTATACTGTGCACTTCTTTTGATTTTCCTTTTGTCAACAGTATGGCACTATATAAGGAATAGGGTGCCATTTGGGACGCATGGAAAGAGAGCGCCACAAGCCAAGGACTGAGACAGAGGAAGAGATTATGGTTGACAGAGACGAGAGTGAGCGATGGAACGGGACCTTTGTGTTTCTGTTGTTGTCACATAGCAATCTCTGTCTCTGATTTCCTTCCCAGGCTAAAAATATTATACCAAAAAAAAACACACTCCCCCAGCGTCTGCCTAATGTCAATGTCAGAGCGTATTGGAGGGTCGGGGATTGTTAACGCGTGTGTACATTCACCCGCTAAGCACTTAGCTGTTGTAGGCCATTGAGGATACTTCCAGAGGGAAATGGCTCAGTGAACAGTAGAAACTAGTTTTCTACAGAGGGGAATGGTTCAGTAAACAGTAGAAACTAGTTTTCTACAGAGGGGTATGGCTCAGTGAACAGTAGAAACTAGTTTTCTACAGAGGGGAATGGCTCAGTGAACAGTAGAAACTAGTTGTTTTCTACAGAGGGGAATGGCTCAGTGAACAGTAGAAACTAGTTTTCTACAGAGGGGAATGGCTCAGTGAACAGTAGAAACTAGTTTTCTACAGAGGGGTATGGCTCAGTGAACAGTAGAAACTAGTTTTCTACAGAGGGGTATGGCTCAGTGAACAGTAGAAACTAGTTTTCTACAGAGGGAATGGCTCAGTGAACAGTAGAAACTAGTTTTCTACAGAGGGGAATGGCTCAGTGAACAGTAGAAACTAGTTTTCTACAGAGGGGTATGGCTCAGTGAACAGTAGAAACTAGTTTTCTACAGAGGGAATGGCTCAGTGAACAGTAGAAACTAGTTTTCTACAGAGGGGTATGGCTCAGTGAACAGTAGAAACTAGTTGTTTTCTACAGAGGGGAATGGCTCAGTGAACAGTAGAAACTAGTTTTTTTCTACAGAGGGGTATGGCTCAGTGAACAGTAGAAACTAGTTGTTTTCTACAGAGGGAATGGCTCAGTGAACAGTAGAAACTAGTTGTTTTCTACAGAGGGGAATGGCTCAGTGAACAGTAGAAACTAGTTTTTTTCTACAGAGGGGTATGGCTCAGTGAACAGTAGAAACTAGTTGTTTTCTACAGAGGGGTATGGCTCAGTGAACAGTAGAAACTAGTTGTTTTCTACAGAGGGGAATAAACACATTACAACATTCACTTCGTTATGTCACAGTTCTTCTCACTGGCTTAGCGTTTTAGTTGAATGTCAAACAATGTGCAACAGGAGTTTCCAAAACAAAGCATACTTTAATATTTAATACTGCAGAGCTTATGGTAATGCAGTCACACTACAGGCCCCAATGACCAAATGTGCACATCACTGCATGTTCCACTGACTTCATCTTGGACTAGCCTTAGACTCCAATCGGAATGGCATGCTATGGTTGCAATGTCCAATAAAATAATTTTGCATGACACACACACACACACACACACACACACACACACACACACACACACACACACACACACACACACACACACGTCTAAGCCAGAGAGACTAAAAGTCCTGGAATGGTGTTTGGGCAAGAGGTGCTCAGGGATGGACCAAAACCAGAAATGGACCCTGGCGTTTTGAACATATGGCCCATTTCTTCCACTTATTACCTCATTATTAACCCAAAAATTATAATCCCCCCCCCCCCCCCCCCCCCCACCCCCAAAAAAAACAAATTTAGACAGGCCCACTGGGTAAAAAATTCACCAGCTCCTTCTGGCATTGGCCTGAAATGCCCTATGGATAATCAGCCCCTGGAGGTTCTCACTAAAGCTTTCGCCTCACTTAAATCAGCCATGTTGAAATCACCTGGGTTGATCTTCACAGCCATTCCGATGGGCTCAACTTTAAAGATCAAGGCCCTGTAGGAGAATGCCTCTGCCTGCTTTTGTAAAGAAAGATGAAACCTTCACCGTTGATGTGCGAACAAAATAACAGAGTAATAAAGACATCATAACTCAGCAGTAGTAAACCAGCCTTGACGTTAAGCTTCATATCGCCGCCTCTCCATTCGCTTTCCAATGCAGAGGGATTTCTAGGTTTCCTCCTATTCAGCATTAATCTATATGTATTTTTAGTCCCTTTCTGCTTCCTGTTTGATTTTGCAGGGTGTGCAAGGGAAAAAGACACCGACCATTGAAAGATGCTTGAGAAGTGAGGCTGCCAGAAAAGAAGAATCAAAACTCTAAACTCAGAGAAATAACTCACAGTTGAGTAATGGATATACATAACCTTAAATAACCTGTGTCGTCAGCATTCTAGTGAGGTGAACAAGATGGACAGGGGGCGGCAGGTAGCCTAGTGGTTAGAGCGTCGGGCCGGTTACCGAACGGTTGCTGGATCGAATCCCCGAGCTGACAAGGTAAAAGATCTGTTATTCTGCCCCTGAACAAGGCAGTTAACCCACTGTTCCCCTGAACAAGGCAGTTAACCCACTGTTCCCCTGAACAAGGCAGTTAACCCACTGTTCCCCTGAACAAGGCAGTTAAACCCACTGTTCCCCTGAACAAGGCAGTTAACCCACTGTTCCCCTGAACAAGGCAGTTAACCCACTGTTCCCCTGAACAAGGCAGTTAACCCACTGTTCCCCTGAACAAGGCAGTTAACCCACTGTTCCCCTGAACAAGGCAGTTGAACCCACTGTTCCCCTGAACAAGGCAGTTAACCCACTGTTCCCCTGAACAAGGCAGTTAACCCACTGTTCCCTTGAACAAGGCAGTTAACCCACTGTTCCCCTGAACAAGGCAGTTAAACCCACTGTTCCCCTGAACAAGGCAGTTAACCCACTGTTCCCCTGAACAAGGCAGTTAACCCACTGTTCCCCTGAACAAGGCAGTTAACCCACTGTTCCCCTGAACAAGGCAGTTAACCCACTGTTCCCCTGAACAAGGCAGTTAAACCCACTGTTCCCCTGAACACGGCAGTTAACCCACTGTCCCCCTGAACAAGGCAGTTAACCCACTGTTCCCCTGAACAAGGCAGTTAACCCACTGTTCCCCTGAACAAGGCAGTTAACCCACTGTTCCCTTGAACAAGGCAGTTAACCCACTGTTCCCCTGAACAAGGCAGTTAACCCACTGTTCCCCTGAACAAGGCAGTTAACCCACTGTTCCCCTGAACAAGGCAGTTAACCCACTGTTCCCCTGAACAAGGCAGTTAACCCACTGTCCCCCTGAACAAGGCAGTTAACCCACTGTTCCCCTGAACAAGGCAGTTAACCCACTGTCCCCCTGAACAAGGCAGTTAACCCACTGTTCCCCTGAACAAGGCAGTTAACCCACTGTTCCCCTGAACAAGGCAGTTAAACCCACTGTTCCCCTGAACAAGGCAGTTAACCCACTGTTCCCCTGAACAAGGCAGTTAACCCACTGTTCCCCTGAACAAGGCAGTTAAACCCACTGTTCCCCTGAACAAGGCAGTTAAACCCAATGTTCCCCTGAACAAGGCAGTTAAACCCACTGTTCCCCTGAACAAGGCAGTTAAACCCACTGTTCCCCTGAACAAGGCAGTTAAACCCACTGTTCCCCTGAACAAGGCAGTTAAACCAACTGTTCCCCTGAACAAGGCAGTTAACCCACTGTTCCCCCGAACAAGGCAGTTAACCCACTGTTCCCCTGAACAAGGCAGTTAAACCTACTGTTCCCCTGAACAAGGCAGTTAAACCCACTGTTCCCCTGAACAAGGCAGTTAACCCACTGTTCCCCTGAACAAGGCAGTTGACCCACTGTCCCCCTGAACAAGGCAGTTAAACCCACTGTTCCCCTGAACAAGGCAGTTAAACCCACTGTTCCCCTGAACAAGGCAGTTAAACCCACTGTTCCCCTGAACAAGGCAGTTAAACCCACTGTTCCCCTGAACAAGGCAGTTAAACCCACTGTTCCCCTGAACAAGGCAGTTAAACCCACTGTTCCCCTGAACAAGGCAGTTAACCCACTGTTCCCCTGAACAAGGCAGTTAACCCACTGTTCCCCTGAACAAGGCAGTTAACCCACTGTCCCCCTGAACAAGGCAGTTAACCCACTGTTCCCCTGAAAAAGGCAGTTAACCCACTGTTCCCCTGAAAAAGGCAGTTAAACCCACTGTTCCCTGAACAAGGCAGTTAAACCCACTGTTCCCCTGAACAAGGCAGTTAACCCACTGTCCCCCTGAACAAGGCAGTTAACCCACTGTCCCCCTGAACAAGGCAGTTAACCCACTGTCCCCCTGAACAAGGCAGTTAACCCACTGTTCCCCTGAACAAGGCAGTTAAACCCACTGTTCCCCTGAACAAGGCAGTTAAACCCACTGTTCCCCTGAACAAGGCAGTTAACCCACTGTTCCCCTGAACAAGGCAGTTAACCCACTGTTCCCCTGAACAAGGCAGTTAACCCACTGTTCCCCTGAACAAGGCAGTTAACCCACTGTCCCCCTGAACAAGGCAGTTAACCCACTGTTCCCCTGAACAAGGCAGTTAAATCCACTGTTCCCTGAACAAGGAAGTTAAACCCACTGTTCCCCTGAACAAGGCAGTTAACCCACTGTCCCCCTGAACAAGGCAGTTAACCCACTGTCCCCCTGAACAAGGCAGTTAACCCACTGTCCCCCTGAACAAGGCAGTTAACCCACTGTTCCCCTGAACAAGGCAGTTAACCCACTGTTCCCCTGAACAAGGCAGTTAACCCACTGTCCCCCTGAACAAGGCAGTTAAACCCACTGTTCCCCTGAACAAGGCAGTTAACCCACTGTTCCCCTGAACAAGGCAGTTAACCCACTGTTCCCCTGAACAAGGCAGTTAACCCACTGTCCCCCTGAACAAGGCAGTTAACCCACTGTTCCCCTGAACAAGGCAGTTAACCCACTGTTCCCCTGAACAAGGCAGTTAACCCACTGTCCCCCTGAACAAGGCAGTTAACCCACTGTTCCCTGGTAGGCTGGCATTGTAAATGAGAATTTGTTTTTAACTGACTTGCCTAGTTAAGTAAAGATCACGTATGCACTTTAAACAAAGTTTACACCCAGCCAGGCAAGAGCAGTTTTGTCCCAGTGGGGTATACCTGTCAGCATCCCAAATACCAGTACAGAGTCAATGCGGAGGCTATATACAGGGGGTACCGGTACAGAGTCAATGTGGAGGCTATATACAGGGTGTTACGGTACAGAGTCAATGTGGAGGCTATATACAGGGGGTACCGGTACAGAGTCAATGTGGAGGCTATATACAGGGGGTACCGGTACAGAGACAATGTGGAGGCTATATACAGGGGGTACCGGTACAGAGTCAATGTGGAGGCTATATACAGGGGGTACCGGTACAGAGTCAATGTGGAGGCTATATACAGGGGGGTACCAGTACAGAGTCAATGTGGAGGCTATATACAGGGGGTACCGGTACAGAGTCAATGTGGAGGCTATATACAGGGTGTTACGGTACAGAGTCAATGTGGAGGCTATATACAGGGGGTACCGGTACAGAGTCAATGCGGAGGCTATATACAGGGGGTACCGGTACAGAGTCAATGCGGAGGCTATATACAGGGGGTACCAGTACAGAGTCAATGTGGAGGCTATATACAGGGGGTACCGGTACAGAGTCAATGCGGAGGCTATATACAGGGGGTACCGGTACAGAGTCAATGTGGAGGCTATATACAGGGGGTACCGGTACAGAGACAATGTGGAGGCTATATACAGGTTGTACCGGTACAGAGTCAATGTGGAGGCTATATACAGGGGGTACCGGTACAGAGTCAATGTGGAGGCTATATACAGGGGGTACCGGTACAGAGTCAATGTGGAGACTATATACAGGGGGTACCGGTACAGAATCAATGTGGAGGCTATATACAGGGGGTACCGGTACAGAGTCAATGTGGAGGCTATATACAGGGGGTACCGGTACAGAGTCAATGTGGAGACTATATACAGGGGGGTACCGGTACAGAGTCAATGTGGAGGCTATATACAGGGGGTACCGGTACAGAGTCAATGTGGAGGCTTTATACAGGGGGTACCAGTACAGAGTCAATGTGGAGGCTATATACGGGGGGTACCGGTACAGAGTCAATGTGGAGGCTATATACAGGGGGTACCGGTACAGAGTCAATGTGGAGGCTATATACAGGGGGTACCGGTACAGAGTCAATGTGGAGGCTATATACAGGGGGTACCGGTACAGAGTCAATGTGGAGGCTATATACAGGGGGTACCGGTACAGAGTCAATGTGGAGGCTATATACAGGGGGTACCGGTACAGAGTCAATGTGGAGGCTATATACAGGGGGGTACCGGTACAGAGTCAATGTGGAGGCTATATACAGGGGGTACCGGTACAGAGTCAATGTGGAGGCTATATACAGGGGGTACCGGTACCGAGTCAATGTGGAGGCTATATACAGGGGGTACTGGTACAGAGTCAATGTGGAGGCTATATACAGGGGGGTACCGGTACAGAGTCAATGTGGAGGCTATATTCAGGGGGTACCGGTACCGAGTCAATGTGGAGGCTATATACAGGGGGTACCGGTACCGAGTCAATGTGGAGGCTATATACAGGGGGTACCGGTACAGAGTCAATGTGCGGGGGTGTAGGTTAGTAAGGTAATTGAGGTAATATGTACATGTAGGTAGAGTTAAAGTGACTAAGCATAGATAATAAACAGAGACTAGCAGCAGTGTAAAATAGGGGTCTGGGTAGCCATTTGATTAGCTGTTCAGGAGTCTTATGGCTTGGGGGGGTAGAAGCTGTTTAGAAGCCTCTTGGACCTCGACTTGGCACTCCGGTACCGCTTGCTGTGCGGTAGCAGAGAGAACAGTCTATGACTTGGATGGCTGGAGTCTTTGACAATTTTTAGGGCCTCCCTCTGACACCACCTGGTATAGTGGTCCTGGATGACAGGAAGCTTAGCCTCAGTGATGTACTGGGCCGAATGCACTACCCTCTGTAGTGCCTTGCGGTCAGAGGCCGAGCAGTTGCCATACCAGGCAGTGATGCAACCATGCTCTCGATGGTGTTGATGGTCGATGGTCGAACCTGTTGTTCTCATTGTGGTTATATCTCTGTGATCTTAATGCCAATGATTATGTTGTTTCTAAAATAGTTTCACATTTCCTTTGTTCTACTTATACAAGCTTAACTATTTTCATCAACTGTGTTTTCTTCCTGTCATGACTAGACATAAACTGACTCCAATTTCTTTCCCAGTGAAAACAACCTTCTCATTGCAGACTGTTCTCGCCTTCAACACAGTTAAATCCTCTTATCTTCCCTCTCCCTCCAAATACCATCCCTTCTCTCTCTCTCCCTCAAAATAACGTCTCTTCTCTCTCTTTCTCTCTCCAAATAACATATCTTCCCTCTCCCTCCAAATACCATCCCTTCTCTCTCTCTCCCTTCACATATCATCTCTCTCTCTCCCTCAAAATAACGTCTCTTCTCTCTCTTTCTCTCTCCCTCTCTCCAAATAACATATCTTCCCTCTCCCTCCAAATACCATCCCTTCTCTCTCTCTCCCTTCACATATCATCTCTCTCTCTCCCTCAAAATAACGTCTCTTCTCTCTCTTTCTCTCTCCCTCTCTCCAAATAACATATCTTCCCTCTCCCTCCAAATACCATCCCTTCTCTCTCTCCCTTCACATATCATCTCTCTCTCTCCCTCAAAATAACATCTCTTCTCTCTCTTTCTCTCTTCCTCTCTCCAAATAACATATCTTCTCTCTCCCTCTTCGTCCACATACAGTGCATTCGGAAAGTATTCAGACCCCTTGACTTTTTCCACATTGTGTTATGTTACAGCCTTATTCTAAAATGTATACAATAATTTTTTTCCCTCATCAATCTACACACATCACCCCATAATGACAATGAGAAAACAGGCTTTTAGAAATGTTTGCAAATATACATATATTTTAAAACAGATATCTTATTTACACAAGCTTTCAGACTCTTTGCTATGAGACTGTAAATTGAGCTCAGGAGCATCCTGTTTCCATTGATCATCCTTGAGATGTTTCTACAACTTGACTGGAGTCCACCTGTGGTACAATCAATTGATTGGATATGACCTGTCTATATAAGGTCCCCCAGTTGACAGTGCATGTCAGAGCAAAAAACCAAGCCATGAGGTCAAATGAATTGTCCGTAGAGCTCTGAGACGTGATTGTGTCGAGGCACAGATCTGGGGAAGGGTACCAAAAAAGAAGGGTACCAACACTTCCGAGAGCTGGCTGTCCAGCCTAACTGAGCAATCGGGAGAGAAAGGCCTTGGTCAGGGAGGTGACCAAGAACCCGATGGTCACGCAAACAGAGCTCCAGAGTTCCTCTGTGGAGATGGGAGAACCTTCCAGAATGACAACTATCTCTGCAGCACTCCACCAATCAGGCCTTTATGGTAGAGTAGCCAGACGGAAGCCATTCCTCAGTAAAAGGCACATGACAGCCTGCTTGGAGTTTGCCAAAAGGTACCTAAAGACTCTTAGACCATGAGAAACAAGATCTGGTCAGATGAAACCAAGATTGAACTCTTTGGCCTGAATGCCAACTTCACATCTGGAGGAAACCTGACACCATCCCTACGGTGAAGCATGGTGGTGGCAGCAATATGCTGTGTGGATGTTTTTCAGCGTCAGGGACTGGAAGACTAGTCAGTATCAAGGGAAACATGAACTGAGCAAAGTACAGAGAGATCCTTGATGAAAACATGCTCCAGAGCGCTCAGGACCTGACTGGGGTGAAGGTTCACCTTCCAACAGAACAACGACCCGAAGCACACAGCCAAGATAACGCAGAAGTGGCTTTGGGACAGGTCTGTGAATGTCCCTGAGTGACCCAGCCAGAGCCCTGACTTGAACCTGATCGAACATCTCTGGAAAGACCTGAAAATAGCTGTGCAGCAACGTTCCCCATTCAACCTGACAGAGCTTGAGAGGATCTACAGAGAATAATGGGAGAAACTCTCCAAATACAGGTGTGCCAAGCTTGTATTTTCATACCCAAGAAGACTCGAGGCTGTAATATCTGCCAAAGGTGCTTCAACAAAGTACTGAGTAAAGGGTCTGAATATTAAAATGTGATATTTCATTTTTTTTTTTTTTTTTTGCAAAAATGTCTAAAAACCTGTTTTTGCTTTGTCATTATGGGGTATTGTGTGTAGATTGATGAAGGGGGGGGAAGATTTAATCAATTTTAGAATAAGGTTTTAACATAAAATGTGGAATTTGAAAAGAATGTGAATTAAGACTACTGTGAATAGTGTCTTAATAATAAAGGAGTCTTTTTCTGCACCAGGTATGGTTGTTAAACATTTGCCAGATGTAAGTACAGAGAGATCCTTGATGAAAACCTGCACCAGAGCGCTCAGGACCTCAGACTGGGGTAAAGGTTCACCTTCCAACAGGACAACGAAGGCACGATAACATCTATTTCTCTCTCTCTCTCCTCAGCCTTGCATCAGTTGTCAAACTGAACCCAAACCAACTATGGCTAGCTTGTTTGTGCCCTCATGCAGGGTCAGCTGTTACTTCTCTACTAAGTAACATTACTTTATTTCAGCCACTGCATTAGGCTCCATCCCGAAAGTAGTGGACTACGTAGGGAATATTTAGGATGCACCCTATGGCAGGCTTTGGAATGGCCAGCATCAGAGATTTAAATGGGACATGTTTGAATCCATAATAAAATGTTCATAGATGTCTAAAGAGGGTCTGATATCCCCTGGGGTGTAAAGAGGGCTGTCGGTCTGATATCCCCTGGGGTCTAAAGAGGGTTGTCGGCCTGATATCCCCTGGGGTGTAAAGAGGGCTGTCGGTCTGATATCCCCTGGGGTCTAAAGAGGGTTGTCGGCCTGATATCCCCTGGGGTGTAAAGAGGGCTGTCGGTCTGATATCCCCTGGGGTCTAAAGAGGGCTGTCGGCCTGATGTCCCCTGGGGTGTAAAGAGGGCTGTCGGTCTGATATCCCCTGGGGTCTAAAGAGGGCTGTCGGCCTGATGTCCCCTGGGGTGTAAAGAGGGCTGTCGGCCTGATGTCCCCTGGGGTCTAAAGAGGGTTGTCGGCCTGATATCCCCTGGGGTCTAAAGAGGGTTGTCGGCCTGATATCCCCTGGGGTCTAAAGAGGGTCTGATATCCCCTGGGGTGTAAAGAGGGCTGTCGGCCTGATATCCCCTGGGGTCTAAAGAGGGTTGTCGGCCTGATATCCCCTGGGGTCTAAAGAGGGCTGTCGGTCTGATATCCCCTGGGGTCTAAAGAGGGCTGTCGGCCTGATGTCCCCTGGGGTGTAAAGAGGGCTGTCGGCCTGATGTCCCCTGGGGTCTAAAGAGGGTTGTCGGCCTGATATCCCCTGGGGTCTAAAGAGGGTTGTCGGCCTGATATCCCCTGGGGTCTAAAGAGGGTCTGATATCCCCTGGGGTGTAAAGAGGGCTGTCGGCCTGATATCCCCTGGGGTCTAAAGAGGGTTGTCGGCCTGATATCCCCTGGGGTCTAAAGAGGGCTGTCGGCCTGATGTCCCCTGGGGTCTAAAGAGGGTTGTCGGCCTGATATCCCCTGGGGTCTAAAGAGGGTCTGATATCCCCTGGGGTGTAAAGAGGGCTGTCGGCCTGATATCCCCTGGGGTCTAAAGAGGGTTGTCGGCCTGATATCCCCTGGGGTGTAAAGAGGGCTGTCGGCCTGATATCCCCTGGGGTCTAAAGAGGGTTGTCGGCCTGATATCCCCTGGGGTCTAAAGAGGGCTGTCGGTCTGATATCCCCTGGGGTCTAAAGAGGGCTGTCGGCCTGATGTCCCCTGGGGTGTAAAGAGGGCTGTCGGCCTGATGTCCCCTGGGGTCTAAAGAGGGTTGTCGGCCTGATATCCCCTGGGGTCTAAAGAGGGTTGTCGGCCTGATATCCCCTGGGGTCTAAAGAGGGTCTGATATCCCCTGGGGTGTAAAGAGGGCTGTCGGCCTGATATCCCCTGGGGTCTAAAGAGGGTTGTCGGCCTGATATCCCCTGGGGTCTAAAGAGGGCTGTCGGCCTGATGTCCCCTGGGGTCTAAAGAGGGTTGTCGGCCTGATATCCCCTGGGGTCTAAAGAGGGTCTGATATCCCCTGGGGTGTAAAGAGGGCTGTCGGCCTGATATCCCCTGGGGTCTAAAGAGGGTTGTCGGCCTGATATCCCCTGGGGTGTAAAGAGGGCTGTCGGCCTGATATCCCCTGGGGTGTAAAGAGGGCTGTCGGCCTGATATCCCCTGGGGTGTAAAGAGGGCTGTCGGCCTGATATCCCCTGGGGTGTAAAGAGGGCTGTCGGCCTGATATCCCCTGGGGTGTAAAGAGGGCTGTCGGCCTGATATCCCCTGGGGTGTAAAGAGGGCTGTCGGCCTGATATTCCCTGGGGTGTAAAGAGGGCTGTCGGTCTGATATCCCCTGGGGTGTAAAGAGGGCCTGATATCCCCTGGGGTGTAAAGAGGGCTGTCGGCCTGATATTCCCTGGGGTGTAAAGACGGTTGTCGGCCTGATATTCCCTGGGGTGTAAAGAGGGCTGTCGGTCTGATATCCCCTGGGGTGTAAAGAGGGCCTGATATCCCCTGGGGTGTAAAGAGGGCTGTCGGCCTGATATTCCCTGGGGTGTAAAGACGGTTGTCGGCCTGATATCCCCTGGGGTCTAAAGAGGGTTGTCGGCCTGATATCCCCTGGGGTGTAAAGAGGGCTGTCGGCCTGATATCCCCTGGGGTCTAAAGAGGGTTGTCGGCCTGATATCCCCTGGGGTGTAAAGAGGGCCTGATATCCCCTGGGGTGTAAAGAGGGCCTGATATCCCCTGGGGTGTAAAGAGGGCCTGATATCCCCTGGGGTGTAAAGAGGGTTGTCGGCCTGATATCCCCTGGGGTGTAAAGAGGGCTGTCGGCCTGATATCCCCTGGGGTGTAAAGAGGGCCTGATATCCCCTGGGGTGTAAAGAGGGCCTGATATCCCCTGGGGTGTAAAGAGGGCCTGATATCCCCTGGGGTGTAAAGAGGGTTGTCGGCCTGATATCCCCTGGGGTGTAAAGAGGGCTGTCGGCCTGATATCCCCTGGGGTGTAAAGAGGGTTGTCGGCCTGATATCCCCTGGGGTCTAAAGAGGGTTGTCGGCCTGATATCCCCTGGGGTGTAAAGAGGGCTGTCGGCCTGATATCACCTGGGGTGTAAAGAGGGTCTGATATCCCCTGTGGGCTAAAGAGGGTCTGATATCCCCTGTGGACGTTTCTCTTTTTATGAGCTCATCACTTACAGGCACATTATATCTCCAGGACGCTCTCCTCAAAGTACCGAGCTTGGAAAATCCCTAAAGCCCTTTGATATTTTAGAATAATCAGATATATACATCAGATATGTGAATAGTCAGACCTCTTACACACAATAAGAAGGATCATGAAACTATAATAGAAGTCAGACAGATCCCAGTTCAGTATGGATCAAGCCGGCAGATCAATTAGGTTATTGATCTGTTACAGAGGGTCTGTCGTAAGACTGGGGGTAGGTCCCAAATGCCACCCTATTCCCTATATAGTGCACTACTTGATTTGAGCATGATTTTAGCTTCGGCATTAAACATTCCATTTGGCCTCAGCCATTCTCCCTGTTGCACATTAGACGATCATGGTGGGGGTAAAATCTGTCAGGGCTTCTTAACTCAAGGCCTTTTAGAGCCATTTAGTCATTTGTCACAAGCAATGCAATATATATATATATTTTTGCAACTGCAGTTTTTAATGACGATCTTACTTCACATTTTGACCCTAAGTCCCCATGTTAAAATAGTTGTGTCATAATGGCTACTGAAATAATGACACTTATTATTGATGTATGGTGCCCGGGCAGGGATGACTTTCTGACCTTTGGAATGTGTGTGTGTGTGTGTGTGTGTGTGTGTGTGTGTGTGTGTGTGTGTGTGTGTGTGTGGGTGGGTGTTCTGCATGCGTACGTCCGGCTGTATTTCTGTGAGCCACATACTGTATCATCCATTATGAAACACAGTCAGGTCCTGGGAGGGTCTTCAGTGCAGTCACAACTGGGGATCACTAACAGAGAACAAAGTTAGCTAGCTAGGTATGTCTGAATGTCTGAACGCAACTGGCCATGTCTTGCAGAATGCAACTTCACTGAAGAAAGAAAGAAAGAAAGAAAGAAAGAGAAAGAGAGAGAAAGAAAGAAAGAAAGAGAAAGAAAGAGAGAGAAAGAGAGAGAAAGAGAGAGAAAGAGAGAGAAAGAGAGAGAGAGAAAGAGAAAGAGAGAGAAAGAGAGAGAGAAAGAAAGAAAGAAAGAAAGAGAAAGAAAGAAAGAAAGAAAGAGAAAGAAAGAAAGAAAGAAAGAGAAAGAGAGAGAAAGAGAGAGAAAGAGAGAGAGAGAAAGAGAGAGAAAGAGAGAGAAAGAGAGAGAAAGAAAGAAAGAAAGAAAGAGAAAGAAAGAAAGAAAGAAAGAAAGAGAAAGAGAGAGAAAGAGAGAGAAAGAGAGAGAGAGAAAGAGAGAGAAAGAGAGAGAGAGAGATGCTTATATACAGTATGCTTTTTTCAAAAAAACGATTTAATCCCAAGCAGTGAGGAAGAGTGAATGTGGGAATTATTGACAATGTCATCATGTGGCTGCTTGCTGTGCGGCAGCAATTCGGTGGACTAAAACTGTCTATTGGGGCATAATGTAGGCCTACCACCAAAACCAATGGAGCAAATCCCATAACATTTTCACATGGAAATAGCTTTTAATTTCTATGATATAGCCTAGCGTGTGTGGTGTTCAATGCAGGCCTACATTGCATGGCACTTTTTAAAAACGTTTTTTTTTTTTACGTTGTGAAGGGCTTGCCATTAATAGTTTTTTACTTGGTCTGTAACGCCGTGGGCCAAATAGGTGACTGTAAATTGCATTGTATTGTGCAGGATTATTATTACTATACAGAGAATTGGACAATGTCGGATCCTCCTCTGCCTGTTGGCTTATTTGCATATTCAAGCTGGTCTCAAAATACAACACTGCCCCTTTAAGGCCAAAGCTTTTTACCCGACTGGCGTTTCAAAACACAGCATGAAAATGTAGCCTACACGTTTTGTTATCTTGTAAGAAGCAGTAACTCCCCATTGCTGACCTATAATTATCTATAACTGGGCTAATAACTCGCCAACTAGCAATGAATATCAACTAAATGTACAAACGCGCGGCTCGGCGCTTCTGAACTGATCTGAAAAGCGCATTGAAAGGACAGCTCGTAGGTTACCCGCGCCAGTAGAATATTACTCGTTGCGGTCTGGTTCTGCCCACAACAAAATCACAGATTCAATCTTGCAAAGTTAGATTTGTTTTGGTTGTTGCATTGAAATGGGGCTGATATAATGATTTTTCGATCACAGAAAAAAAAAAAAAAAACGTCGATCTATATAGTGCGAACTTAATGAAGTCCAATCCCTTTGTGTCTCTGACCCGCCTGGCATTTTTTCTTCCGCCTGGAAGAGGTTTAGAGGGAACATTGCTGAGGGAGAATAATTAGTAAGTATGGTTACATGCACACAGTAATTCGGTTATTGTGGATAGTCAGATTAATATAATAATTAGATTAAAACGTTTACATGCTTTGCACGAAGAACGATTTCCCGTAACAATCCTATGTACATGGACACATCTGAAATTAGGTTTCCTGATGCCACTCTGATAAATGCAGAACATCGAAATAAATATTCTACCACTGCTACCATGTTATTTTTCAAGAGGAAATTTAATTCTGAGTTCGGACATATACTGTTTGTATTTGAAAACGATTTCTAAGACGCATACAGTCAGAAATCACTGACAGTTAAATGGGGAGGCTTGCGCAGCTGACCGCTGGAACGCCTCAAGGTGTTTACATGTCGAACTAATTCAAGGTGAATACATGTCCTAAAAATGTAAGGTGTTTACATGTCATAATAATTCAAGGAGAAGGGTGGAGGGGATGAGCTATGGGGGGAGGACATACAGGGCTGGGTTGGGTTGGGTTGGGTTGGGGAGGACAGACTGGGGTGGGGAGGGGAGGACAGACTGGGGTGGGGAGGGGAGGACAGACTGGGGTGGGGAGGGGAGGACAGACTGGGGTGGGGAGGGGAGGACAGACTGGGGTGGGTTGGAGAGGGGAGGACAGATTGGGGTGGGTTGGGGAGGGGAGGACAGATTGGGGTGGGTTGGGGAGGGGAGGACAGACGGGTGGGTTGGGGAGGACAGACTGGGGTGGGGAGGGGAGGACAGACTGGGGTGGGTTGGAGAGGGGAGGACAGATTGAGGTGGGTTGGGGAGGACAGATTGGGGTGGGTTGGGGAGGACAGACGGGTGGGTTGGGGAGGACAGACAGGGCTGGGGAGGGGAGGACAGACAGGGCTGGGGAGGGGAGGACAGACAGGGCTGGGGAGGGGAGGACAGACAGGGCTGGGGAGGGGAGGACAGACAGGGCTGGGGAGGGGAGGAGGGGCTGGCGAGGACAGACAGGGCTGGAGTGGGGAGGACAGACAGGGCTGGGGTGGGGAGGACAGACAGGGCTGGGGAGGGGAGGACAGACAGTGAAGGGGTGGGGAGGACAGACAGGGGTGGGGAGGGGAGGACAGACAGGGAAGGGGTGGGGAGGACAGACAGGGGTGGGGTGGGGAGGACAGACAGGGGCGGGTTGAGGGGGGGCCTGGTTGATGGGGTTAGAATATTCAGTTTGAATAACGGAGGCTTCGCCTCTCAACACACACACACCGCACAACACCAGAACAGCCTCTTCGTGACTGGAACGCTTAGACTAATGGTAAACAAACCACCTTCATACTGCACCAACTGGCCAAACACACACACACACAAACACCACAAACCAACCCAATATACACAGATATAGACAAAGTCGTAGTCAACCCTCTCTAACATAAACATGAACAAGCACGGAAAGAAAAACACCCATAAAACCTAAACGCCAAACACACCTGCTTCACAAACACTCACAGGAAACCTCCCAACCTCCCTCTAATCTGACAGTGTGTTTCGGTCTTAGTGGTGGTGGTGTGTTCGTCAGCTCAGCGATGGTATGGTTATCTAAACTGCCGCATTAGAAACTCTACTCAGGTGGAAATTAAATGAACTGTCCCTCAGGCTATGGAGTAGATGGATTCTCAGGGTGTATCACAAATGCCATCCTATTCCCTATACAGTGCACTGCTTTTAATAGGCTCTGCTAAAAAGTAGTGCACTACATAGGGAATAGGGTGCAATTTGGGACTGAAATACTCTCCCTGCTCCTAGTGCAGGCTGACTCATACAGCAACTGTAGCATCTAAAGAAGAACTGTCTCCCTCCCTTCACATCCTACCGTAGCATCTAAAGAAGAGGATGTTTCCCAAATGGCACGCTATTCCCTAAATAGTGCACTGTGTTTGACCAGGGCCCTATTCCCTAAATAGTCCACTGTGTTTGACCAGGGCTATATTCCCTAAATAGTTCACTGTGTTTGACCAGGGCTCTATTCCCTAAATAGTCCACTTTGTTTGACCAGGGCCCAATAGGGCTCTGGACGAAATAGTCCACTAAATAGGGAACAGGGTGCCATTTGGGACAAAGACCCTAGCTGTGTTTGAATACTCATTCTACCCGCACTAATCATACTATTTGTGACGTAAATGTAGTATGTAGTACGCTTATTAGTCATAGTATGGATATACATAGTATGTCAAAAGTTCCCGGATGTCATGCAACATTCGCTAAAATAAAAAGTATACAATAGGGAATAGGGGATATGTATGTATATATATATATATATATAAGCAATGGACACTATTTCCGTGCTCAGATCCCGTAATGCAATTCTACACAAATTCGTTGCTTTAATTAATTATGACAAATGTTAAGAAAATGTTGAGCAATGTAATAAAAGACGCGTGACAATAATAAGTTGCGTGACACGTTATGTTGGCTGACAATTTGTTAGCTACTCTATCCTTACGAACCGCTTAGCATATCATTACAGCAGTATGTACCGGGTATGTCAACTACCTACTGTAACGTTAGTTGGCTACTAGTACATCGAATTTACCCGTATATTTACTTTATGCTATCTAACTAACTACCCAACGTTTATTGACTTGATTATTCACGTCATTCATACCTTAGCTAAGGGGTATAGGGGTTTGGGTGTGTTCGTAAATTCGCTTTGGCTATCTACTCCGATTTCAGAGCACTCTCGTAACTGATGACTTTCCGAACGCTCAACACCTGTTGAATGTGGCCGGTGTCGGTAAACGTCGGCAAAAAAAGCGTAATTCAATTGTTGCCAGCAGCACAGTTACAGTCACCAACGCTCTGGATAACATGTAAACAGCCTAACCAGCTCTGCTAGGGGGAGTAAAATTGTCAGAGTGAGGAGTTCTCTCATTTGTGTCTGGAAGTAGCTCGCAAGTTAGCCAACGTTAGCCAGTTAGCTTGGGTGCTTGACTGACGTTGTGAGGTCAGAACGCTTGAATCCACGCTCCAAGAGCAACACTCTCAGAATTTACAAACAGACAATCTGACAACGCCCTGAATTTATGAATGCCCAGAGCGCACTCTGGCACTCCAGATTGAATATATGAACACACCCGAAGTCTAGCTAGTAATTCTTTCCGCTAGCAAGAGGTTGCATAGCAACAGCATCAACTTCCGGCTAGTACAGCATGTGAACCTGGGTAATTACAGTGTGTGATCTGATGGGTGGAGTCCAGGTGATCGAATCAGAACAGACAGCATGGGAACCTGGGTAATTACAGCATGAGAGAGTCAAAGACTGAGTCTTCTGCTGGTCGGTTGTGTCTTGAATCCTGATTTGACAGTGAGGAGTTTCAGAACACTGCAGAGCGCCAGCCCACTCCTCTTTCGCCCCCTCACACACACACACACACACACACACACACACACACACACACACACACACACACACTCTCTCTCATACATACACACACCCATGGGCCGTCTCCAGTTGCTCTCTGTGGGGGAGTGTGTGATGCTCCGTGATAATCATGAAAAATGAGACAAGCTGTAGAGAGAAGAAAGAGGAGCGAGAGAGACAGAAAGCGAGGGGGAGGGAGAGAGACAGAAAGCGAGGGGGAGGGAGAGAGACAGAAAGTGCGGGGGAGGGAGAGAGACAGAAAGCGCGGGGGGGAGGGAAAAAGAGACGAAAATAGAGGGGGACGGAGTAGAGAGAAAGAGAGAGGGGAGTATACCAGCATTTCCCAAACTCAGTTCTCGGGATCCCAAGGGGTGCGCGTTTTGTTCTTTGCCCTAACACTACACAGCTGAATCAAATGATCAAAGCTGGATGATTAGTTGATCATTTGAATCAGCTGTGTAGTGCTAGGGCAAAGAACAACACGTGCATACATTGGGATTGCGTGAACTGAGTTTGGGAAACCCTGGAGTGTACTGTAAGTTATTTCTGCCAGGAAAATCCATCTGTGTAGTCAGAGAGAGAAGTACAACAAGTAAAAGAGGGATAATACTATGATACAGCTGCACAATCCCATCTCATGGAACAGGAAAAACTGCCCCTGCCAGGGGAATGTCTTACTATTGATCTGTAACACTAATCTCAAGCTTCCTTCAAGTGAAGGGCTTGACTGTTGGCATAACCAAAGTTCTAGTCACAATGATGCTGTACTTTTACTAGGATTTATTTTTTTTTCTTCTGTTTTTCATCATGCTATTATCTAAGGAGTCAGGAGTGACTCTCCTCTTTCTGTGAGCCAAGTCATCAGCTTGCAAGGCTCCCTGCATCCCTGTGCGTGGGCATGCATCATCAAAGAGCGCCAGCTGGCTGTCATACAAGCAATGACCTGCATCCCTGTGCGTGGGCACGCATCATCAAAGAGCGCCAGCTGGCTGTCATACAAGCAATGACTTGTATGACAGTTGTGGATTCGCAGACCACCACGGACAAAAGGTAGGGGTGAAAAGATCTCCATTATAGTAAAAGCACTGGATCTATTATTTGCGGTCAGAGGGGAAAAAAATAAGGCTTTTATAAACCCGTTTCATGCAGTTCTACATCATTTTACACGACTGGAGACGAGCAGAATCTTTTTTTTTATTTTTTTTTATTTTTTATTTTTATTTTACCCCTTTTTCTCCCCAATTTCGTGGTATCCAATTGTCCAATTGTTGTAGTAGCTACTATCTTGTCTCATTGCTACAACTCCCAACTCCCGTACGGGCTCATGCGTCCTCCGATACACAACCCAACCAGCCGTACTGCTTCTTAACACGGCGCGTATCCAACCCGGAAGCCAGCCGCACCAATGTGTCGGAGGCTACACCGTGCACCTGGCAACCTTGGCTGGCGCGCACTGCGCCCGGCCCGCCACAGGAGTCGCTGGTGCGCACGACGCTAGGCCAATTGTGCGTCGCCCCACGGACCTCCCGGTCGCGGCCGGGCGCGAACCCAGGGACTCTGCAGTACAGCGCCCTTAACCACTGCGCCACCCGGGAGGCCTAGAATCTTTTTTAATAGCACAACAGAGCATGACAACAAATGAGCGCATGCTGCAGCACCGGATACATTTAGATTTCTATACAGGCTGTTGTTAAAAAATAAGATAAGTCTTAAGTTTGAAACACTGCTACGGTTTGGAACACTGCTAAGGTTTGGAACACTGCTACAGTTTGGAACACTGCTACGGTTTGGAACACTGCTACAGTTTGGAACACTGCTAAGGTTTGGAACACTGCTAAGGTTTGGAACACTGCTAAGGTTTGGAACACTGCTACAGTTTGGAACACTGCTACAGTTTGGAACACTGCTAAGGTTTGGAACACTGCTAAGGTTTGAAACACTGCTAAGGTTTGGAACACTGCTAAGGTTTGGAACACTGCTAAGGTTTGGAACACTGCTACAGTTTGGAACACTGCTACGGTTTGGAACACTGCTACAGTTTGGAACACTGCTAAGGTTTGGAACACTGCTAAGGTTTGGAACACTGCTAAGGTTTGGAACACTGCTAAGGTTTGGAACACTGCTACAGTTTGGAACACTGCTAAGGTTTGGAACACTGCTAAGGTTTGGAACACTGCTAAGGTTTGGAACACTGCTAAGGTTTGGAACACTGCTACAGTTTGGAACACTGCTAAGGTTTGGAACACTGCTACGGTTTGGAACACTGCTACGGTTTGGAACACTGCTACGGTTTGGAACACTGCTAAGGTTTGGAACACTGCTAAGGTTTGGAACACTGCTAAGGTTTGGAACACTGCTAAGGTTTGGAACACTGCTAAGGTTTGGAACACTGCTACGGTTTGGAACACTGCTACGGTTTGGAACACTGCTAAGGTTTGGAACACTGCTAAGGTTTGGAACACTGCTAAGGTTTGGAACACTGCTAAGGTTTGGAACACTGCTACAGTTTGGAACACTGCTACAGTTTGGAACACTGCTAAGGTTTGGAACACTGCTAAGGTTTGAAACACTGCTAAGGTTTGGAACACTGCTAAGGTTTGGAACACTGCTAAGGTTTGGAACACTGCAAGGTTTGGAACACTGCTACAGTTTGGAACACTGCTAAGGTTTGGAACACTGCTAAGGTTTGGAACACTGCTAAGGTTTGGAACACTGCTAAGGTTTGGAACACTGCTAAGGTTTGGAACACTGCTAAGGTTTGGAACACTGCTAAGGTTTGGAACACTGCTAAGGTTTGGAACACTGCAAGGTTTGGAACACTGCTAAGGTTTGGAACACTGCTAAGGTTTGGAACACTGCTAAGGTTTGGAACACTGCTAAGGTTTGGAACACTGCAAGGTTTGGAACACTGCTAAGGTTTGGAACACTGCTAAGGTTTGGAACACTGCTAAGGTTTGGAACACTGCTAAGGTTTGGAACACTGCAAGGTTTGGAACACTGCTAAGGTTTGGAACACTGCTAAGGTTTGGAACACTGCAAGGTTTGGAACACTGCAAGGTTTTCTATTAACTGTAAAAAAAAAAAATAAAAAAAAAAAGAGGAGGAAAAAACACAACAGAACGAGTCACAAATGAAGTATCTGATCATCAATGAATTCAAGAAAAATAAATGTGTTTAACACAGCAGCCGTATATCATTAGGGATGTCTATATGCACTTTTCTTTTTTTCCCTTGGGGAAACTATCATTGTCTAATGTATTCTATTTCATTCCATGATATTGTTGTTACAAAATAGATTTGTTTTTACTGTGATCAGGGCATGGGGATATAAGAGCATCTGCTAGGCTAAATTAATGAACTAGGCATGCATAGCTCACCACATGATCCTCAAACCAAAGACTGGCCAAACTCCTGTTTCTAAAAGGGAATTCAAAGGCACAGCAGAATGACTGTCTAGCCTAATAAGACACTGTTGAATGACTGTCTAACCTAATAAGACACTGTAGAATGACTGTCTAGCCTAATAAGACACTGAAGAATGACTGTCTAGCCTAATAAGACACTGTAGAATGACTGTCTAGCATAATAAGACACTGTTGAATGACTGTCTAACCTAATAAGACACTGTTGAATGACTGTCTAGCCTAATAAGACACTGCAGAATGACTGTCTAGCCTAATAAGACACTGCAGAATGACTGTCTAGCCTAATAAGTTTAATTATTATTATTTAACTCTAAGTCATTATTTTTTACATTTAATTTTAGACAGCCTAAATGCGATGTATATATGGGCTAAATATTATACAGTCTAATTGTATAGGCATGCTATTGAAGTGTTGTTGTTGAAGTGCTGTTGTTGATGACATGCTAGTTGTTGTTCAAATGCTGAGCGCCCCGTTGCCAACCTGTAGCGTGTCACAATGCCTCACAATTTATTTCTTAAATGGCAGGCTATAGCTTTGAAATAACACTAATAATACAGTCTAGGTAAGGCTACCTGGCCAGCTCCTGATTCATTTAGACTTAGTATGTTGTTTAATAGCCTGTTATGCATGTGGCATTAAAACTCCAGACTTGTAGCGCAGCCTCTGAATGTCATAGAGGCAGACCAAAGACATCCCATATGCATCTGAGTCACGTCTTTCCTCGGAATTGTTTACAGCTTTTTGTTGTCGCATAAATCATTGCAGACTTAAGCGTCGCCATAGACTGTTTTATATAATCAAGTCCATTATATCTTTCCTAAATCTTAAGATAACAAGGGGGTAGGGCTATGCTTTAAGCATCCATACCCTCACATACCCCTTCAATTCGAGCCACGGTTTTAACATAACACACAAAGCCCACTGACATTGAGATATTTAAGGAGTGCATGTTGGAATTGGTTGAGAAAAATCTTTGGATTGTGGACTACAATTTTTCTGTCAAACAGGTAGGCGTACCTCTTTTATTTCTTGAATAGGAAGAAATAGGCACCGGCACAAAGGCCTCCTGTTGTTAGAAGCCTCAAATCAAAATGAAGACTGTTAAAATGAATTAGGCTTCTCAAATCAGCCTACTTTCAGCACCCATGTCCACCTCCACAGCAGCCGTGTCATAGTAAGTTATGTAAATGACTAGAATAATGGCTTATGAGGTCAATAACTCTGATACATATCTTCATTTTGGGCAACAAAATATATTGTTTTTATTCAAATCAATTATAGGAGTAGCAAGCTTACCTCTGGTCCTCCTTCTCATCTTCAAGCTCTCCCTCTCAAACTGAACAGGACACCAGTAGCCTAGTCCTCCCTCAAACTGAACAGCCCAGTCCTCCCTCAAACTGAACAGGACACCAGTAGCCTAGTCCTCCCTCAAACTGAACAGGACACCAGTAGCCTAGTCCTCCCTCAAACTGAACAGGACACCAGTAGCCTAGTCCTCCCTCAAACTGAACAGGACACCAGTAGCCTAGTCTGTGCACACAGATATTGCATATTTTTGACACAAAAATAATCATTGTTTTGGATCGCCTGCTGGGATCCCATCCATTGTCCTGGGTGGTGGACCAAACAGAGGATCCGCTTCAGAAAAGTCTTATTCCTGGTCGTAATGTTGGTAAGTTGACGTTGCTCTTATATCCAATAGTTCCTCCCGGCTGTATGTAATAAGACTTCATATTTCCTGGGTTAACCGTGTAAGAAATAATACATAAAAAACGAAATACTGCATAGTTTCCTAAGAACGCGAAGCGAGGCGGCCATCTCTGTCGGCGCCGGAAGTTGTCATCCCAGCAGCGCAAAAAACTTGAAGTACATCTTCTTAGAAATATAACTTTTCCCTGTGCTTCTCCGACTATGCTCTTCACATAGCCATAGGCCTAGAACCTAATATACAGTGCCTTGCGAAAGTATTCGGCCCCCTTGAACTTTGCGAACTTTTGCCACATTACAGGCTTCAAACATAAAGATATAAAACTGTATTTTTTGGTGAAGAATCAACAACAAGTGGGACACAATCATGAAGTAGAACGACATTTATTGGATATTTAAAACTTTTTTAACAAATCAAAAACTGAAAAATTGGGCGTGCAAAATTATTCAGCCCCCTTAAGTTAATACTTTGTAGCGCCACCTTTTGCTGCGATTACAGCTGTAAGTCGCTTGGGGTACGTCTCTATCAGTTTTGCACATCGAGAGACTGACATTTTTTCCCATTCCTCCTTGCAAAACAGCTCGAGCTCAGTGAGGTTGGATGGAGAGCATTTGTGAACAGCAGTTTTCAGTTCTTTCCACAGATTCTCGATTGGATTCAAGTCTGGACTTTGACTTGGCCATTCTAACACCTGTATATGTTTATTTTTGAACCATTCCATTGTAGATTTTGCTTTATGTTTTGGATCATTGTCTTGTTGGAAGACAAATCTCCGTCCCAGTCTCAGGTCTTTTGCAGACTCCATCAGGTTTTCTTCCAGAATGGTCCTGTATTTGGCTCCATCCATCTTCCCATCAATTTTAACCATCTTCCCTGTCCCTGCTGAAGAAAAGCAGGCCCAAACCATGATGCTGCCACCACCATGTTTGACAGTGGGGATGGTGTGTTCAGCTGTGTTGCTTTTACGCCAAACATAACGTTTTGCATTGTTGCCAAAAGGTTACATTTTGGTTTCATCTGACCAGAGCACCTTCTTCCACATGTTTGGTGTGGCTTGTGGCAAACTTTAAACAACACTTTTTATGGATATCTTTAAGAAATGTCTTTCTTCTTGCCACTCTTCCACAAAGGCCAGATTTGTGCAATATACGACTGATTGTTGTCCTATGGACAGAGTCTCCCACCTCAGCTGTAGATCTCTGCAGTTCATCCAGAGTGATCATGGGCCTCTTGGCTGCATCTCTGATCAGTCTTCTCCTTGTATGAGCTGAAAGTTTAGAGGGACGGCCAGGTCTTGGTAGATTTGCAGTGGTCTGATACTCCTTCCATTTCAATATTATCGCTTGCACAGTGCTCCTTGGTATGTTTAAAGCTTGGAAAACCTTTTTGTATCCAAATCCGGCTTTAAACTTCTTCACAACAGTATCTCGGACCTGCCTGGTGTGTTCCTTGTTCTTCATGATGCTCTCTGCGCTTTTAACGGACCTCTGAGACTGTCACAGTGCAGGTGCATTTATACGGAGACTTGATTACACACATGTGGATTGTATTTATCATCATTAGTCATTTAGGTCAACATTGGATCATTCAGAGATCCTCACTGAACTTCTGGAGAGAGTTTGTATGCACTGAAAGTAAAGGGGCTGAATAATTTTTTAATTTTAATTTTTCAGTTTTTGATTTGTTAAAAAAGTTTGAAATATCCAATAAATGTCATTCCGCTTCATGATTGTGTCCCACTTGATGTTGATTCTTCAAAAAAAAATACAGTTTTATATCTTTATGTTTGAAGCCTGAAATGTGGCAAAAGGTCGCAAAGTTCAAGGGGGCCGAATACTTTCGCAAGGCACTGTATGCTATGGATGATTTGATTGAGACCAAACTATGCTTACTTGATATCGAACGCCCAGCAGAGAATCAGGGATGAGGGGCATCATCGGGACATAATAAGTAACTCCTTCTCAAACCCTGAGCAATATGACATTTAATCAATTATAAACCCTTCCTCTAACTGAAATTGAAAAAACATGACCCTCCCCATTTTCCTCCGGAGTGACAAATGTGTAAATTTCGACCGCTCCCTAATGTCACTGGGAGTGGTTCTTCCATGAACCGAGTGATCCACTGCTACGAATAACAAGGGAAGGTGGAATACTTTGTGTACTGTCATCCATACTAAAACATGTATTTATCTGACTCATTATTACCAGTAAACCATGATCCATTTGTGAGTTTAAAGAATTGCTCTGGAATCTACAACTCAACCATATATTAACATATAAGTCCTTTACCTCCGTTGCTTCACTGCATGCTGTTGTATAATTGGAAGAAAATCATATTAAAAACACATAACAGAGAATGAACTGCAGCATAAGCTACTGGTATAATGGACCTACTGGGCTACAGTAGAGACTGGGATAATGGACCTACTGGGCTACAGTAGAGACTGGGATAATGGCCCCACAGGGCTACCGTACAGACTGGGATAATGGACCTACTGGGCTACAGTAGAGACTGGGATAATGGACCTACTGGGCTACCGTAGAGACTGGGATAATGGACCTACTGGGCTACAGTAGAGACTGGGATAATGGCCCCACAGGGCTACCGTACAGACTGGGATAATGGACCTACTGGGCTACAGTAGAGACTGGGATAATGGACCTACTGGGCTACAGTAGAGACTGGGATAATGGACCTACTGGGCTACAGTAGAGACTGGGATAATGTCCCCACTGGGCTACCGTAGAGACTGGGATAATGGACCTACTGGGCTACAGTAGAGACTGGGATAATGGACCTACTGGGCTACAGTAGACACTGGGATAATGGCCCCACTGGGCTACCGTAGAGACGGGGATAATGGACCTACTGGGCTACAGTAGAGACTGGGATAATGGACCCACAGGGCTACCGTAGAGACTGGGATAATGGACCCACTGGGCTACAGTAGAGACTGGGATAATGGACCTACTGGGCTACAGTAGACACTGGGATAATGGCCCCACTGGGCTACCGTAGAGACTGGGATAATGGACCCACTGGGCTGCTGTAGAGACTGGGATAATGGACCTACTGGGCTACAGTAGAGACTGGGATAATGGACCTACTGAGCTACTGTAGAGACTGGGATAATGGACCCACTGGGCTACCGTAGAGACTGGGATAATGGCCCTAATAGGCTACCGTAGAGACTGGGATAATGGCCCTAATAGGCTACCGTAGAGACTGGGATAATGGCCCCACTGGGCTACTGTAGAGACTGAGATAATGGCCCTAATAGGCTACCGTAGAGACTGGGATAATGGCCCTAATAGGCTACCGTAGAGACTGGAATAATGGCCCCCCTGGGCTACCGTAGAGACTGGGATAATGGACCCACTGGGCTACTGTAGAGACTGGGATAATGGACCTACTGAGCTACCGTAGAGACTGGGATAATGGCCCCACTGGGCTACTGTAGAGACTGGGATAATGGCCCCACTGGGCTACTGTAGAGACTGGGATAATGGCCCCCCTGGGCTACCGTAGAGACTGGGATAATGGCCCCACTGGGCTACTGTAGAGACTGGGATAATGGCCCCACTGGGCTACTGTAGAGACTGGGATAATGGCCCTAATAGGCTACCGTAGAGACTGGGATAATGGCCCCCCTGGGCTACTGTAGAGACTGGGATAATGGCCCCCCTGGGCTACTGTAGAGATTGGGATAATGCCCCCACTGGGCTACCGTAGAGACTGAGATAATGGCCCCACTGGGCTACCGTAGAGACTGGGATAATGGCCCCACTGGGCTACATTAGAGACTGGGATAATGGCCCCACTGGGCTACTGTAGAGACTGGGATAATGGCCCCACTGGGCTACCGTAGAGACTGGGATAATGGCCCCACTGGGCTAACGTAGAGACTGGGATAATGGCCCTAATAGGCTACCGTAGAGACTGGGATAATGGCCCCCCTGGGCTACTGTAGAGACTGGGATAATGGCCCCACTGGGCTACTGTAGAGACTGGGATAATGGCCCCACTGGGCTACCATAGAGACTGGGATAATGGCCCCACAGGGCTACCGTAGAGACTGGGATAATGGCCCTAATAGGCTACCATAGAGACTGGGATAATGGCCCCCCTGGGCTACAGTAGAGACTGGGATAATGCCCCCCCTGGGCTACCGTAGAGACTGGGATAATGGCCCCACAGGGCTACCGTAGAGACTGGGATAATGGACCTACTGAGCTACCGTAGAGACTGGGATAATGGACCCACTGGGCTACTGTAGAGACTGGGATAATGGCCCCCCTGGGCTACAGTAGAGACTGGGATAATGGACCTACTGAGCTACCGTAGAGACTGGGATAATGGCTCCCCTGGGCTACCGTAGAGACTGGGATAATGGCCTCACAGGGCTACCGTAGAGACTGGGATAATGGCCCCACTGGGCTACTGTAGAGACTGGGATAATGGCCCCCCTGGGCTACCGTAGAGACTGGGATAATGGCCACTGGGCTACTGTAGAGACTGGGATAATGGCCTCACAGGGCTACTGTAGAGACTGGGATAATGGCCCCACTGGGCTACTGTAGAGACTGGGATAATGGCCCCCCTGGGCTACCGTAGAGACTGGGATAATGGCCACTGGGCTACTGTAGAGACTGGGATAATGGCCCCACTGGGCTACTGTAGAGACTGGGATAATGGCCCTAATAGGCTACCGTAGAGACTGGGATAATGGCCCCCCTGGGCTACTGTAGAGACTGGGATAATGGCCCCCCTGGGCTACTGTAGAGACTGGGATAATGGCCCCACTGGGCTACCGTAGAGACTGAGATAATGGCCCCACTGGGCTACCGTAGAGACTGGGATAATGGCCCCACTGGGCTACATTAGAGACTGGGATAATGGCCCCACTGGGCTACTGTAGAGACTGGGATAATGGCCCCACTGGGCTACCGTAGAGACTGGGATAATGGCCCCACTGGGCTACCGTAGAGACTGGGATAATGGCCCCACTGGGCTACCGTAGAGACTGGGATAATGGCCCCACTGGGCTACCGTAGAGACTGAGATAATGGCCCCACAGAACATATTGTAATTGAGCATGTTAATCACATGCAGATAATCTCCCACCATGTCTGAATAATGCTGTAATGCCTTTTAGATACTCTGTCTACATCCCAAATTAAACCCTATTCCCTATTTAGTGCACTACTTTTAAAGTAGTGCACTATATAGGGAATAGGGTGCTATTTTGGACATCCACTGAGTCTCTGCAGAGTTTACCTCTATTGCTGGAAGCAAACATTCTCCATAAATCACCACATTGTCGTTAATCCGTCTCTACCTCATTGGAAAGCCTGTCAAATCTCCTGGGTTTCAGTTCAGATTCACTAGAAGTAGCCGGGTGACTTGATGTGCCTGCTGGAGAGGAATAAAGATGTATTTTTTTACAGCAGGAACAGAAACCCCATCAGCTCTCCACTGAAACCCTCAAGCCTGATCTGACGGGCAGATAACCCCATCAGCTCTCCACTGAAACCCTCAAGCCTGATCTGACGGGCAGATAACCCCATCAGCTCTCCACTGAAACCCTCAAGCCTGATCTGACGGGCAGATAACCCCATCAGCTCTCCACTGAAACCCTCAAGCCTGATCTGACGGGCAGATAACCCCATCAGCTCTCCACTGAAACCCTCAAGCCTGATCTGACGGGCAGATAACCCCATCAGCTCTCCACTGAAACCCTCAAGCCTGATCTGACGGGCAGATAACCCCATCAGCTCTCCACTGAAACCCTCAAGCCTGATCTGACGGGCAGATAACCCCATCAGCTCTCCACTGAAACCCTCAAGCCTGATCTGACGGGCAGATAACCCCATCAGCTCTCCACTGAAACCCTCAAGCCTGATCTGACGGGCAGATAACCCCATCAGCTCTCCACTGAAACCCCCAAGCCTGATCTGACGTGCAGATAACCCCATCAGCTCTCCACTGAAACCCCCAAGCCTGATCTGATGGGCAGATAACCCCATCAGCTCTCCACTGAAACCCTCAAGCCTGATCTGACGTGCAGATAACCCCATCAGCTCTCCACTGAAACCCTCAAGCCTGATCTGACGGGCAGATAACCCCATCAGCTCTCCACTGAAACCCTCAAGCCTGATCTGACGGGCAGATAACCCCATCAGCTCTCCACTGAAACCCTCAAGCCTGATCTGACGGGCAGATAACCCCATCAGCTCTCCACTGAAACCCTCAAGCCTGATCTGACGGGCAGATAACCCCATCAGCTCTCCACTGAAACCCCCAAGCCTGATCTGACGGGCAGATAACCCCATCAGCTCTCCACTGAAACCCTCAAGCCTGATCTGACGGGCAGATAACCCCATCAGCTCTCCACTGAAACCCTCAAGCCTGATCTGACGGGCAGATAACCCCATCAGCTCTCCACTGAAACCCTCAAGCCTGATCTGACGGGCAGATAACCCCATCAGCTCTCCACTGAAACCCTCAAGCCTGATCTGACGGGCAGATAACCCCATCAGCTCTCCACTGAAACCTTCAAGCCTGATCTGACGGGCAGATTTGTGTACTTTCGGATAGGTGGAATGGCATGGGTTAAGTCCCAAATGGTACCATATTCCCTATATAGTGCACCAGTTGGTCAAAAGTAGTGCACTACAGTATGTAGGGAACAGGGTGGTTTTTGGGACACACAGCAATGCTCACTGAAAGGTTATTTTTAAATGAATTAGTTCAGGGACACAATGCAGTCTGTGTCAAACTCCCCCCCCCCCCCCCCCCCCCCCCCCCCTAAACTCTTCCATTTTCACATTCATTCTCATCCCTTTCTGTTGGTCTCTCCAGTCCTTTGGTAAATTAGTATCGGGAGGCAGGGTAGCCTAGTGGTTAGAGCGGTGGACTAGTAACCGGAAGGTTGCAAGTTCAAATCCCCGAGCTGACAAGGTACAATTCTGTCGTTCTGTCCCTGAACTGTTCCTAGGCCGTCATTGAAAATAAGAATTTGTTCTTAACTGAAAAAAAATCCCTTGAAAGCATTGTGTTGCATCCACACCTGGATCCCATTGACTCCTGCATACAGGCCAACAAGTCTGTGCCTCTGGGAGTGACTGCAGTAAAACACAATTAAAACCGTCTTGAAGTCGTTTACTCAACTCCCTCACACACATTACACTAATTGCAAAGTTGTGTTGAGTTGGGCGACATGTCCTCCCCACCCACCAGCATTTAATGTCTTAAAGTTAATACCGAGTTATAGCTAAGTTAATACCGAGTTATAGCTAAGTTAATACCGAGTTATAACTAAGTTAATACCGAGTTGACTAAGTCTGTACTCGAGTGACTGATTATTCCAACAGAATACAACACATTTCAGCCATCTTTCTAAGTACTCCTCCACACATTTCAGCTTTCTTTCTAAATCACAAAACCCTGATCACCCACATAAGTTGCTGTAGTTTGGTCTAACAGGATAACTAGATAATACTAAAGAGAGAGAGACTGAGGACTTTGAGCATTGTAAGTAGCATCGTCTAATCAGCTGAAAAGGTGACCTTTAACCCCTGACATCATGTTGACTGCAGATGGCCAGAGACTTGGGTGTACGTCCCAAATGGCACCCTAATCCCTACATAGTGCACTACTTTTGACCAGAGCCATATGGGCCCTTGTCAAAACAAGTGCACTCTAGCACTATATAGGGAATAGGGCTCTGGTCTAAAGTAGTGTACTATATAGGGCTCTGGTCTAAAGTAGTGCACTATATAGGGAACAGGGCTTTGGTCTAAAGTAGTGCACTATATAGGGAACAGGGCTCTGGTCTAAAGTAGTGGACTATATAGGGAATAGGGCTCTGGTCTATAGTAGTGGACTATATAGGGAACAGGGCTTTGGTCTAAAGTAGTGTACTATATAGGGCTCTGGTCTAAAGTAGTGCACTATATAAGGAACAGGCTCTGGTCTATAGTAGTGGACTATATAGGGAATAGGGCTCTGGTCTAAAGTAGTGTGCTATATAGGGAATAGGGCTCTGGTCTAAAGTAGTGTGCTATATAGGGAATAGGGCTCTGGTCTAAAGTAGTGTGCTATATAGGGAATGGGGCTCTGGTATAAAGTAGTGTGCTATATAGGGAATAGGGCTCTGGTCTATAGTAGTGCGCTATATAGGGAATAGGGCTCTGGTCTATAGTAGTGCGCTATATAGGGAATAGGGTGCCATGTTGGACGTATGCAGGGTAATCTCTGCTTGCCAGATGCTAATGCATCAGAGGTAGTAATGGGGCAGCACCTTCTGCCAATGGAAGACAATTTACAGCATCTTCACCGGACAAATCATCTTATGGACGGTTCACAATATTCTCGCTGGCATCGCACCGAGCATAAATCCTTCCAACTGGAGTGACAGATAGCTTAGCAGATAAACAGAACGTGGAAAGTGGGCCAACACAATTGCCATTGGCTTTTTGGTGATGTAACTCTCACCCCCATGCCCCCCTACCCCCTCCCACATATGTAATCCTCCACCTCCTTGTGATTTTGGCAGGAGAGGGCCCTGGGTCTTGCCTGCTAGCTTTACGAGCTGATAGAATCTCAGAAGCCATCTTGTAAACAACCAATTAAATGAGAAAAGATCACGAGAGACTGCATACCTGCCCGGAAGGAACCATAAAATCTGGGGGGGGGGGGGGGAGTTGGCCTGGTAGAGGAGTGCTGCTTAGAATAATTACGGCTTGGGAATTTCTCCTTCCTCCCCCCCTCAGGAGGACTGCTCCAACAGGAAGCCATGATGTGAGAGCCGATCTACACAGAGGAGGAACTTGTGGTTTTGTAAATGTAGGTGACTGTTATCTAACTCCGAGGATGTCCTCAGTCAAAGTCTTTAGCACAGATTAAAGTAATAGTAGTGGAGAAAGTCGATTGTGAGACGAGAGATCCCAAAATGTTGTTCGGACTTCCATTTTTTTGTCTCATTTGAATCCGTTGTGTAGTGGTAAATAAAGCGTGCTGATTGGCTGCGGTGTTGTGTGGACCGGCCTGGGGACAGCTAGGAGGCCCGTTGCGTCACATCCCAGGTTTACATCCTCGACCTGGGAGGAACAATGAGACGCATAGCCCCTGTCTGGTGAGGAATAGGGTCATCAGTGTTGAGCACAGAAATAGTGATGCCACATAAATACCCCAAGTTGAACAAACGAAACACAAGGATTTTTTTTCCCATTTTTTTTTTTTTTAAATCTTTGCCTTGGTATGTGGGTCTACAGGGCCAGACACAGACAATAATTGTTCTGGCAGACCTACTGATATTGCTTGTTAATACTGTACATTTAGAACACATATTGTCACACTGACATGCCATACAAAACAGGCAACACTGACAAGAGAGAGAAAGAGAGAGACTGTGGCATTGCAAACACAGTGGAGTCTTATCTCCACATCAGCCAGTGTGTGTGTGTGTGTGTGTGGGGGGGGGGTCTTGTTCTCTAGTGAACCAAACATTTCTTAATCACGTAGCCCCACACACCCCAACTGCATGCAAAAACACTGACCATTCCATTAAATCAGAGACAGACAGCGTCGACACTGACTGGTCTGTCCTCCATTCCCTCACCTGTATTGGACGGAGGAAGGCTTGACCCCTCCTCGTAAACACTAAGGTTGCATCCCAAATGGCACCCTATTCCCTATATTGAACACTACTTTTAACCAGAGCCCTATGAGCCCTGGTCAAAAGCAGTACACTACTTCTGTAGGGAGTTTGGTGCCATTTTGGGACAAACACAAGATGCGCTCTGAGATGAGGCAGAGAGAAAATCAACAGGGTGGTAGACATGAGGAAGGGAAGGGTTTCCTCACCGTTGATTACCTGGGGTTGAGTCTCAAATAGCACCCTATTCCCTGAACCTACAGGAGGGTCTCTCTCCAGGAACAGGGTTGGAGTTTAAACCTACAGCAGGGTATCTCTCCAGGAACAGGGTTGGAGTTAAAACCTACAGGAGGATAGCTCTCTGAGAACAGGGTTGGCGTTTGAACCTACAGGAGGGTCTCTCTCCAGGAACAGGGTTGGAGTTTAAACCTACAGCAGGGTATCTCTCCAGGAACAGGGTTGGAGTTAAAACCTACAGGAGGATAGCTCCCCTGGAACAGAGTTGGAGTTTAAACCTACAGGAGGGTCTCTCTCCAGGAACAGGGTTGGAGTTTAAACCTACAGCAGGGTATCCCTCCTAGAACAAGGTTGGAGTTAAAACCTACAGGAGGGTATCTCTCCAAGAATAGGGTTGGAGTGAAAACCTACAGGATGATATCTCTACAGGGACAGGGTTGGAGTTTAAACCTACAGGACATTAGCTCTCCGGGAACAGGGTTGGAGTTAAAACCTACAGGACGGTATCTCTCCAGGAACAGGGTTGGAGTTAAAACCTACAGGAGGGTCTCTCTCCAGGAACAGGGTTGGAGTTTAAACCTACAGGATGGTATCTCTCCAGGAACAGGGTTGGAGTTTAAACCTACAGGACGGTATCTCTCCAGGAACAGGGTTGGAGTTAAAACCTACAGCAGGGTATCTCTCCAGGAACAGGGTTGGAGTTTAAACCTACAGAAGGGTATCTCTCCATGAACAGGGTTGGAGTTAAAACCTACAGCAGGGTCTCTCTCCAGGAACAGGGTTGGAGTTTAAACCTACAGGAGGGTATCTCTCCAGGAACAGGGTTGGAGTTTAAACCTACAGCAGGGTATCTCTCCATGAACAGGGTTGGAGTTAAAACCTACAGGAGGGTATCTCTCCAGGAACAGAGTTGGAGTTAAAACCTACAGGAGGGTCTCTCTCCAGGAACAGGGTTGGAGTTTAAACCTACAGGACGGTATCTCTCCATGAACAGGGTTGGAGTTAAAACCTACAGGACGGTATCTCTCCATGAACAGGGTTGGAGTTTAAACCTACAGGAGGGTCTCTCTCCAGGAACAGGGTTGGAGTTTAAACCTACAGCAGGGTATCCCTCCTAGAACAAGGTTGGAGTTAAAACCTACAGGAGGGTATCTCTTCAAGAATAGGGTTGGAGTGAAAACCTACAGGAGGATATCTCTACAGGGACAGGGTTGGAGTTTAAACCTACAGCAGGGTATCCCTCCTAGAACAAGGTTGGAGTTAAAACCTACAGGACGGTAACTCTCCAGGAACAGGGTTGGAGTTTAAACCTACAGGACGGTATCTCTCCAGGAACAGGGCTGGAGTTAAAACCTACAGCAGGGTATCTCTCCAGGAACAGGGTTGGAGTTTAAACCTACAGGACGGTAACTCTCCAGGAACAGGGTTGGAGTTTAAACCTACAGGACGGTATCTCTCCAGGAACAGGGATGGAAACCGAGGCCCTATACAGAACACTACTTTAGAGCCCTATGAGTGCTGGTCTAAAGTAGTGTACTAAAGAGGGAACAGGGCTCTGGTCTAAAGTAGTGCACTATATAGGGAATAGAGCTCTGGTCTAAAGTAGTGCACAATATAGGGAATAGGGCTCTGGTCTAAAGTAGTGCACTATATAGGGAATAGGGCTCTGGTCTAAAGTAGTGCACTATATAGGGAATAGGGCTCTGGTCTAAAGTAGTGCACTATATAGGGAATAGGGCTCTGGTCTAAAGTAGTGCACTATATAGGGAATAGGGCTCTGGTCTAAAGTAGTGCACTATATAGGGAATAGGGCTCTGGTCTAAAGTAGAGCACTATATAGGGAATAGGGCCCTCGTCTATAGTAGTGGACTATATAGGGAATAGGGCTCTGGTCTAAAGTAGTGCACTATATAGGGAATAGGGCTCTGGTCTAAAGTAGTGCACTATATAGGGAATAGGGCCCTGGTCTATAGTAGTGGACTATATAGGGAGTAGGGTGTCATTTGGTACACAGCCTCGGTAATAACCAATAGAACTACAGTAAACGGACAACATAGTAGTTGAAGGGTACCTACATAAGGGATTTATTACACATTCATAAGCCATACATAATACTTAATAAACGCTTATGTACTGTTTATTCATGTGTTATGAAGTCCTTCTGTACGTACCATTTAAATAAAGTGTTAACCAACCTATTATTGACTCTCTCTTGTTCTGATACACAGCCAATACACAACCATTATTCTGCATAACTATGTAGATTACACATGACATCTCTATCATCATGCACCTGTTTTGGTCTCCTGCGGACATATATTTTATTTAACTAGCTGTTGTCATTAGCGCATCTTGCGCTCACCAGGTTACAGTTGTTTGGTTTTTTAAATTGATTGCAAAGTGTAGACTGTCCCTCGTTTAGAATGTGGTTCTACCTCCCACATTCGGGATGTGCTTGCTGTGTCCTGAAAACAAGCAATGCTTTGGCAATGAAAGACACATTGATTCCTCCTACATTACTACCAAGTGCCAAGCCTAACTGCCACCCAGTAAACAGACTGGCAAATCTTTCAAACTCATATTTGACAGTGTGTGTATTGTTCCCCTCTTAAATAATGATGTCTGCCGAGCTGATCCAATTCGTCTGCAGTCCTCCGACACTTGTGTTTATATATCCACGCCATGGGAAGTCCGAGAAACAGGGTCTCTAAAGGTCTGGAAGCCACTCAACACTGTACTGTGTATCCCGAGAGAGAGAGAGGAAATCAGCTTCATACATCAACTGGATTTCACTTGAACGGTTTCTGTTATAGCCTCCCTTCTCGGTTTCAGGAGTCAGTGAAAACAGTGCACAGTTATGATCCAATGGAAAAAGCTCCTACTCCTAGTTGTGGATATATCAGCATCCATGAGGATCTTTCTTCATAAGCTGCTTTTTAAAAAACAGACAGAGGACCCTGATATGGGGCCTTATTGAGATATGGGACCTTTACTGGCTCTCACTGGAAAGGCCCTGAGCCGAAACTGTTATCCCACTGAGAACACTGCTGCTCCAACTGGTCTAGTAGTCTGTCCACCGAGTCCTCCTTATTGTCCAGCTTCAGGTACCTGCGGGCACAGCCCAGGTCTAACCGGGGCCAGCTGCGGTGCCTCTGCTCCTCTACGGGGGTGAGCTCCGGGGGCTCCACACCTCCACACCCAACCATGTTCACATACACGTCTGAGCTGGGCTCACTCCGCACTCCCTCTGGGTCTGCCCCAGGTCCCCAGGGTCGTATGGCCCCTTCCTGTTGGTATTTTACAGTCTGGGGCCCATGAGGGCCTGGGTTAGTCCTGTAGCTCAGACTGTGGGAGCGCCTGGGCAGCGTGGCTGTGACCTCCGTCCTCTCCCAGTCGTCCCCTCCCAGAGTGGACAGGGAGCTGGCTGACACCAGACAGTTGTTGAGCTTAAAGAGGTGAGCGGGCTGGGGGTCCGGGCTGAAGCCCCCTACCCTTGGCCCACCACCACCACCGTCCCTCCCCGTGTTGAAGCCCATCTTGCTGGAGTTGCATGAGTTGGAGTGGGAGGAGTGGAGGGAAGGGGTAGAGGCTGAGTCCTGGTGGTGTAGAGCCTCCGTCTGTACGGTGGCCTGCTGGTACATACAGTCAGTTGCCCTCTCCTCCTCCTCTCTGCTGTCTCTGGTCGTCTGCAGCAGGGGCTCTGAGCTGGCCAGCTGCTGCAGATAGAGGATGTTAAGGTGGGTGGCAGGCAGACTGCTCACCCACTGGTAGTGTCTGGCCATGGAGTTGGCTGCTGACATGTCTGAGAGGTCGGCCGAGGGCACGGCCGCCGACACCGAGCAGATGACGCTTCGCATCTGGGCCAGCAGCATCTGGGTCTCCCTGTCGCGGTTCTCGTACAGCACCGTGTTGGCACAGATGAGGATGAACAGCCCCACGCCCATGATGACTGGTCCCAGGAGCTTCATCCGCTCACTGTGGATCAGACTGGCCGTGGTCAGGAGGCTCTTAGCCCCCAGGTTCCAACCGGATGACTGGGGTTCAGAGACACCCCCACCTCTAACACCTCCTGCCCCGTCTACAGAACCAGAGCCTTGTTGTCCAACTCCTAGCAGCTGGGAACGCTGGGTCCGGTAGGGCCAGTACCCAGCCACTGCCAGGGCCGTGCCCACCACCACCACGATGACCCCCAGCACCAGGAAGGCTCCTGGCATGGAGTGGATGCGCAGCTCGCCGCGGATCAGGCCCTCCTTCTTCCGACCCCGCAGGCTGAAACCAGACATCCGTTGGCGTGGGGAAGGAGAGCTTGGTGTCTGGCCCCCGGGGTCCCCGGCCTTCTGGGTCTTCATGGTGCGGCTCGGTCCAGTGCCCTATCGGAACACTGTGGAAGGGGGGGTTCAAGGGTTAGGAAGACACGTTAATTATGGAGTATCCATTTTTTTTCTACTGTTGTTGATATTGTTCACCTTTTTCCCCCACTACCTTTTTTTTCTACTTTGTTTTCTTCCTCTCTTTTTAAATCTTCTAAAGTGGGTTGTGAGCACACTTTAAATCAACTTCTTGACTCGACTGATGCGACAACGCATCCTTATCCTGTAAACATTGAACTCTCAGCCTCTTATAATTCATTTAATATGTTCTCGCTTCCCATACTGACAATATTTTTTTGCTCAAAATTGCTTCTGTCTGGTTCTCAGGGATTTGATACGTGACACAACCAAATGTTTCCTTTTTGAAATACTTTGTTAAAAACATTTCCATTTAAGAGAGAGATACTAAAAGGTATTTTGTGAATGTTTTTAGTCCATGCTTTGGAAATGTATAAAAAAAAATCAGTTTATCACATTTTTCGTAATCTTACATTTTTTTTAATGTTGATGTTCACAGAAGACCATTCAAGTTATCGCGTACTCCTCTAACAAACTGTTCCAAACCATGTCGGTGGCGAGCTTCTAAATTCAAATGCTACAAACACTCACACGTGGCGTTCTACTTCCCACATGGCCATAAACAGGGTGAGTTCCCACAAGACCATAAACAGGGTGAGTTCCCACATGACCATAAACAGGGTGAGTTCCCACATGGCCATAAACAGGGTGAGTTCCCACATGACCATAAACAGGGTGAGTTCCCACAAGACCATAAACAGGGTGAGAGCCCACATGACCATAAACAGGGTGAGTTCCCACAAGACCATAAACAGGGTGAGAGCCCACAAGACCATAAACAGGGTGAGAGCCCACAAGACCATAAACAGGGTGAGTTCCCACAAGACCATAAACAGGGTGAGAGCCCACAAGACCATAAACAGGGTGAGAGCCCACAAGACCATAAACAGGGTGAGAGCCCTCAAGACCATAAACAGTGTGAGAGCCCACAAGACCATAAACAGGGTGAGAGCCCACAAGGCCATAAACAGGGTGAGTTCCCACAAGGCCATAAACAGGGTGAGTTCCCACAAGGCCATAAACAGGGTGAGTTCCCACAAGACCATAAACAGGGTGAGTTCCCACAAGACCATAAACAGGGTGAGAGCCCACAAAGCCATAAAAACAGGGTGAGAGCCCACAAGGCCATAAACAGGGTGAGAGCCCACAAGGCCATAAAAACAGGGTGAGTTCCCACAAGACCATAAACAGGGTGAGAGCCCACAAGGCCATAAAAGCAGGGTGAGAGCCCACAAGGCCATAAAAGCAGGGTGAGAGCCCACAAGGCGATAAACAGGGTGAGGTGAAATAGAAAAACCGTTACAAACACATGACTGCAATTAAGCTGCTAAGCAACAATACCCTTAAATCCCTACCCCTAGACCAAACTGATCTGACGACAGCACTTTAACACATAAAAAGTCAAATAAAGTTTGATTATTTTGGCACACACCATCAATGTGTCCCGTCCACTATCAAGTCTCGCTCCAAATGACAAAGAGAAAAACAGGAAGACTCACTCCAGATGACACACAAGAAAGAGAAAAACAGGAAGACTCACTCCAGATGACACACAAGAAAGAGAAAAACAGGAAGACTCACTCCAGATGACACACAAGAAAGAGAAAAACAGGAAGACTCACTCCAGATGACACACAAGAAAGAGAAAAACAGGAAGTAGTATCTTCTTCACTACACAACATCACATATTTAGACAATTAAATGAATGTGAGTTTTTAATCTTCTTCTTCGCTGTTTGGTAAATATGCATACACAGACAGACAGATGGCGGCCACAGGACTCATCGTTTGGCTTGTGTTCATCAAAGCCCTTTAGATAAGGTTTAGAATGAATTATGGAACACGGCCCAACTTCATGGGCTCCACACTGGTCTCCCATAGGACTTCTTTATTCATACAGTATACACTACATGACGAAAAGTATATGGACATCTGCTCGTCGAACATCTCATTCCAATATCATGGGCATTAATATGGAGTTGCCCCCCCCCCCCCCCCCTTTGCTGCTATAACAGCCTCCACTCTTCTGGGAAGGCTTTCCACTTGATGTTGGAACATCGCTTGACTTGCTTCCATTCAGCCACAAGAGCATTAGTGAGTTCGGGCGGGCACTGATGTTGAGCAATTAGGCCTTGCTTGCAGTTGGCGTTCCAATTCATCCCAAAGGTGTTTGATGGGGTTGAGGTCAGGGCTCTGTGTAGGCCAGTCAAGTTCTTCTACACCGATCTCGACAACTAATTTCTGTATGGACCTCGCTTTGTGCACGGGGGTATTGTCATGCTGAAATAGGAAAGGGCCTTCCCCAAACTGTTGCCACAAAGTTGGAAGCACAGAATCAGAACGTCATTGTATGCTGTAGCATTAAGATTTCCCTTCACGGGAACTAAGGGGCCAAGCCTGAACCATGAAATACAGCCCCAGACATTATTCCTCCTCCACCAAACTTTACCGTTGACACTATGCACTCGGGCAAGTAGCATTTTCCTGGCATCTGCTAACCCAGACGGTAAAGCGTGATTCATCACTCCAGAGAACGCGCTTCGACTGCTCCAGAGTCCAATGGCGGCAAGCTTTACATCCCTCCAGCCAATACTTGGCATTGAGCATGGTGATCTTAGGCTTGTGTGCAGCTGCTCGGCCATGGAAAACCATATCATGAAGCTCCCGACAAACAGTTATTGGCCTGACGTTGCTTCCAGAGGAAGTTTAGAACTCGGTAGTGAGTGTTGCAACCGAGGACAGACGATTTTTACGCTCTATGCGCTTCAGCACTCGGCGGTCCTGTTATGTGAGCTTGTGTGGCCTACCACTTTGCGGCTGAGCCGTTGTTGCTCTTAGACGTTTCCACTTCACATTAACAGCACTTTGACCGGGGAAGCTCTAGCAGGGCAGAAATTTGACAAACTGAGTTGTTGGAAAGGTGGCATCCTATGACGGTGCCTGGTTGAAAGTCACCGAGCTCTTTAGTAAGGCCAGTTCACTGCCAGTGTTTTTATATGAAGATTGCATGGCTGTGTGCTCGATTTTATACACCAGTCAGCAACGGGTGTGGCTGAAATAGTCAAAACCACTCATTTGAAGGGGTGTTCACATACTTTTGTACATATAGTCTACAGTACCAGTCAAAAGTTTGGACACACCAACTCATTCAAGGGTTTTTCTTCATTTGTACTATTTTCTGCATTGTAGAATAATAACAAAGACATCAAAACTATGAAATAACACATATGGAATCATGTGGTAACCAAAAAACACTATTAAACAAATACAAATATAATTTATATTTGAGATTCTTCAAAGTTAATTTGTGGAATTTCTTTCCTTCTTAATGCGTTTGAGCCAATCAGTTGTATTGTGACAAGCTAGGAGTGGTATAAGACCAAGTCCCTACTATGGCAAGAACAGCTCAAATAAGCAAGAGAAACGACAGTCCATCATTCATTTGAATTTAATTAAAACTTCTTAAGGATCGGACCCTTTTTTAAATGTTCGCCTAAAATGACATACCCAAATCTAACTGCCTGTATCTCAGGACCTGAAGCAAGAATATAGATATTCATGATACCATTTGAAAGGAAACACTGAAGTTTGTGGAAATGTGAAATTAATGTAGGAGAATATAACACATTAAATCTGGTAATAGATAATACAAAGAAAAAAACATGTGTTCTCTTTTTTTCATCATCTATGAAATGCAAGAGAAAGGCCATACATTGAGATAGGATTTTAGGTGTAATTTAGATGTTGTCCACAAGATGGCAGCAGTGTGTGTGCAAAGTTTCAGACTGATCCAGTGAAGAATTACATCACTACACAACATTTTGTATCAAGTCTGACAGGAGTTTGCACAAATGTACCGAATTGGTCAATTTAAACCTTTTAAAGTACATAACTATAGAGAACATACAAAAATTCTATGGTAATAAAAAATGTAAGTTTACACACTACCAGGAATGTCATACATGATGGATCATTAGCTTCCCTACAAAAAAAACACTAACCTTCACACATCTAGATGGCTGGATGACAAATCAGGACGACAAAATCAGAGCAAGATTACTGAATGTAAGTACATTATTTACCTTCAGAGGTGAATGTATTAACCCAGCTGCCGTGATATGTATTTTGTTGTAGTGCACTATCCTCAAACAATAGCATGGTATTTTTTTGTTGTAATAGCTACTGTAAATGTGACACTGCGGTTAGATTAACAAGAATTTAAGTTCTCTGCCCATATAAGACATGTCTATGTCCCGGAATTGGCTGTTGTATACAACTTCGCAAAAACCATCAATCGCTATGATGAAACTGGCTCTCATGAGGACCGCCACAAGAAAGGAAGAGCTTCCTCTGCTGCAGAGGATAAGTTCATTAGAGTTAACTGCTCCTCAGATTGCAGACCAAATAAATGCTTCACAGAGTTCGAGTAACAGACACATCTCAACCTCAACTGTTCAGAGGAGACTGAATAAATCAGGCCTTCATGGTCGAATTGCTGCAAAGAAACCACTACTAAAGAAAACCAATAAGAAGAAACATCCTGCAGGGATACACCATCCCATATGGTTTGCGCTTAGTGAGACTATCATTTGTTTTTCAACAGGACAAATGACCCAACACACCTCCAAGCTGTGTAAGGGCTATTTGACCAAGAAGGTGAGTGATGGAGTGCTGCATCAGATGACCTCGCCTCCACAATCTCCCGACCTCAACCCAATTGAGATGGTTGGGAACGAGTTGGACTGCAGAGTGAAGGAAAAGCAGCCAACAAGTGCTCAGCATATGTGGGAACTCCTTCAAGACTGTTGGAAAAGCATTCCAGGTGAAGTTGGTTGAGAGAATGCCAAGAGTGTGCAAAGCTGTTATCAAGGTAAAGGGTAACTACTTTGAAGAATTTAAAATATAAAATACATTTTGATTTGTTTAACACTTTTTTTGTTACCACATGATTCCAAATGTTATTTCATGGTTGATGGCTTCAATATTACTCTACAATGTAGAAAATAATAAAAAATAAAGAAAAACCTTTGAGTAGGTGTGTCCAAACTTTTGACTGGTACTGTATGTGTACAGTTGAAGTCGGAAGTTTACATACACCTTAACCGAAATACATTTAAACTCAGTTTTCACAATTCCTGACATTTAATCCCAGTAACAATGCTCTGTTTTAGGTCAGTTAGGATCACCACTTTATTTTAAGAATGTTAAATGTCAGAATAATAGTAGAAAGAATGATTTATTTCAGCTTTTATTTCTTTCATCACATTCCCGGTGGGTCAGAAGTTTACATTCACTCAATTAGTATTTGGTAGCATTGCCTTTAAATTGGAAGTATGCTTGGGGTCAATGTCCATTTGGAAGACCCATTTGCGACCAAGCTTTAACTTCCTGACTGATGTCTTGAGATGTTGTTTCAATAAATCCAGAATTGTCCTTCCTCATGAAGCATCTATTTTGTGAAGTGCACGAGTCCCTCCTGCAGCAAAGCACCCCCACCACATGATGCTGCCATCCCCGTGCTTCACATTTGGGATGATGTTCTTTGGCTTGCAAGACTCCCCATTTTTCCTCCAAACATAACGATGGTCATTATGGCCAAACAGTTCTATTTTTGTTTCATCAGACCAGAGGATATTTCTCCAAAAAGTATGATCTTTGTCCCCATGTGCAGTTGCAAACCGTAGTCTGGCTTTTTTATGGCGGTTTTGGAGCATTGGCTTCTTCCTTGCTGAGGGGCCTTTCAGGTTATGTCACTATAGGACTTGTTTTACTGTGGATATCGATACTTTTGTACCGGTTTCCAACAGCATCTTCACAAGATCCTTTGCTGTTGTTCTGGGATTGATTTGCACTTTTTGCACCAAAGTACGTTCATCTCTAGGAGACAGAACGCGTCTCCTTCCTGAGCGGTATGACGGCTGCGTGGTCCCATGGTGTTTATACTTGCGTACTATTGTTTGTACAGATTAACGTGGTACCTTCAGACGTTTGGAAATTGCTTCGAAGGATGAACCAGACTTGTGGTGGTCTACAATCTTTTGGCAGATTTTGGGGGGGATTTTCCCTGAGTTTCAAGGTAGGTATTGAAATATATCCACAGGTACACCTCCAATTGACTAAAATGATGTCAATTAGCCTATCAGAAGCTTCTAAAGCTATGACATCATTTTCTGGAATTTTCCAAGCTGTTTAAAAGGCACAGTCAACTTAATGTAACTTCTGACTCACTGGAATTGTGATACAATTAAATAATCTGTCTGTAAACAATTTCTGGAAAAATTACTGTCATGCACAAACCGACTTGCTAAAACTATTGTTTGTTAACAAGACATTTGTGGAGTGGTTGAAAAACGAGTTTTAATGACTCCAACCTAAGTGTATGTAAACTTCCGACTTCAACTATACATGTGAAAGGGAAACAGTACAGGGCAATAAAGCTATCAGATCAAATGTCAATAGGGTTTTTTTTTCTCACAGAAACTCAGAGTTCATGGTTGTATTTTTGCTCAGAGAGCACCACTGCTGGTTGTTTTCTTTATACTCTAAATGAAGGTGACTTATGCACTGCTTTTAAAGTGTCTCATTGTCTGAACTACGTAACCCCCAGCCTGTCATCACCGATTTTAAGAGAGAGTCAAGCACAGTGGAATGCTCGGGATTGGAATGCTCGGGATTGGAATGCTCGGGAGTGGAATGCTCGGGAGTGGAATGCTCGGGAGTGGAATGCTCGGGAGCGGAATGCTCGGGAGTGGAATGCTCGGGAGTGGAATGCTCGGGAGTGGAATGCTCGGGAGTGGAATGCTCGGGAGTGGAATCTGGAATGTAAATGTTTTCATCATTATTCAACTAAACATATGAACGCCTGACCACCATGCCCCTGGCCACACATCATGCCCCTGGCCACACATCATGCCCCTGACCACCATGCCCCTGGCCACCATGCCCCTGACCACCATGCCCCTGACCACCATGCCCCTGACCACCATGCCCCTGGCCACCATGCCCCTGACCACCATGCCCCTGACCACCATGCCCCTGACCACCATGCCCCTGGCCACACATCATGCCCCTGACCACCATGCCCCTGACCACCATGCCCCGGCCACACATCATGCCCCTGGCCACCATGCCCCTGACCACCATGCCCCTGGCCACACATCATGCCCCTGGCCACACATCATGCCCATGACCACCATGCCCCTGGCCACCTTGCCCCTGACCACCATGCCCCTGGCCACACATCATGCCCCTGACCACCATGCCCCTGGCCACCATGCCCCTGGCCACCATGCCCCTGACCACCATGCCCCTGGCCACCATGCCCCTGGCCACCATGCCCCTGACCACCATGCGCCTGACCACCATGCCCCTGGCCACCATGCCCCTGACCACCATGCCCCTGACCACCATGCCCCTGACCACCATGCCCCTGACCACCATGCCACTGGCCACACACCATGCCCCTGGCCACACACCATGCCCCTGGCCACACACCATGCCCCTGACCACACACCATGCCCCTGGCCACACAACATGCCCCTGGCCACACACCATGCCCCTGACCACACACCATGCCCCTGACCACACACCATGCCCCTGACCACACACCATTCCCCTGGCCACACACCATGCCCTGGCCACACACCATGCCACTGACCACACACCATGCCCCTGACCACACACCATGCCCCTGGCCACCATTCCCCTGATCACCATGCCCCTGATCACCATGCCCCTGACCACCATGCCCCTGGCCACCATGCCCCTGACCACACACCATGCCCCTGACCACCATGCCCCTGGCCACACACCATGCCCCTGATCACCATGCCCCTGGCCAACATGCCCCTGGCCACCATGCCCTGGCCACACACCATGCCCCTGACCACCATGCCCCTGGCCACCATGCCCCTGACCACACACCATGCCCCTGGCCACCATGCCCCTGACCACACACCATGCCCCTGACCACACACCATGCCCCTGGCCACACACCATGCCCCTGGCCACACACCATGCCCCTGACCACACACCATGCCCCTGGCCACACACCATGCCCCTGACCACAAACCATGCCCCTGACCACCATGCCCCTGGCCACCATGCCCCTGACCACACACCATGCCCCTGACCACCATGCCCCTGACCACCATGCCCCTGGCCACCCTGACCACCATGCCCCTGGCCACCATGCCCCTGACCACCATGCCCCTGGCCACCATGCCCCTGACCACCATACCCCTGGCCACACACCATGCCCCTGACCACACACCATGCCTCTGACCACACACCATGCCCCTGGCCACACCCCATGCCCCTGGCCACACACCATGCCCCTGGCCACCATGCCCCTGGCCACACCCCATGCCCCTGGCCACACACCATGCCCCTCGCCACCATGCCCCTGGCCACCATGCCCCTGGCCACACACCATGCCCCTGGCCACCATGCCCCTGGCCACCATGCCCCTGGCCACCATGCCCCTGGCCACACCCCATGCCCCTGGCCACCATGCCCCTGGCCTCACACCATGCCCCTGGCCACCATGCCCCTGGCCACACCCCATGCCCCTGGCCACACACCATGCCCCTGGCCACCATGCCCCTGGCCACACCCCATGCCCCTGGCCACACACCATGCCCCTCGCCACCATGCCCCTGGCCACCATGCCCCTGGCCACACCCCATGCCCCTGGCCACACACCATGCCCCTGGCCACCATGCCCCTGACCACCATGCCCCTGACCACCATGCCCCTGGCCACCATGCCCCTGGCCACCATGCCCCTGGCCACACCCCATGCCCCTGGCCACACACCATGCCCCTGGCCACCATGCCCCTGGCCACACCCCATGCCCCTGGCCACACACCATGCCCCTGGCCACCATGCCCCTGACCACCATGCCCCTGGCCACCATGCCCCTGGCCACCATGCCCCTGGCCACCATGCCCCTGACCACACACCATGCCCCTGACCACCATGCCCCTGGCCACCATGCCCCTGACCACACACCATGCCCCTGACCACCATGCCCCTGGCCACCATGCCCTCTGATGTATTCACTGGGTTTCAACAACATTGAGAAGAGAAAAACTAAACAAAACGTCCCCCAGAAGAGGAACGACTAGATGTGGCCAATTCAACTGGTCTGAAATAACAAACTGTACTCTGGCAGGAGTCTCAGAGCGACGGTTCTCTCTACTCTGTGGCATGTAATTTACAACGCTGCTTTGGATCCCGTTCTGATTTTGTTTGGCTTATTTGACCTCGATGGAGATGCAGGGCTGGTTTAGACATCAACAGCGTCCTGAATGGCACCCTAATCCCTACTAGCTCTGGTCAAATGTAGTGCACTGTAAAGAGAATAGGGAGTGAGTGATTCAGATCAGTTAGAAAGATGATGATGATCAGATTCAAGTTTTAATGATCCACTAAGGCCCATATACACTCAGGCTGTACAACACACTGATGTACAACACACTGATGTACAACACACTGATGTACAACACACTGATGTACAACACACTTGACACAATAGTTGTGATACAACTGTTGCTTTTGTGATAAAACACAAACATTGGGTGTTTATCAAAATGCATCCTACCGTGCTCTTCTCGAATGCGAACTCTGTGTTTGTACATCGTACATATTTTGAAACATGCATCTATGACCGCTTCAACAGAAAGTTTGCACAGAAATATGACGAAACCTCGTAAAAAAATAAATAAATTGCAACTAAATTTCTTGAAATAAATAACGGCCATTATTTGAGCTGCAGCGAGAGAAAATACAATCCGACTTCAGAAGTAAATGTTGCCTATTCACATTTCATATGTTGCCGGACTACAATATTTTTTTTATCTCGCTACGTTAATAAATACATGCTGTGTTAATTTTGGCACGTTAACCTGCCTTCACTATAGACCCACTGTAGTGTGCACAAGGCCATAGTAAGTCAATAGGGCTAACTACTACTGTTAGCTAGCCAGGTAGACACGAAGAATTGACATCTACCCTTTAGTTTTAGGTCTCCTGGTTAGCTACATTATTACGATTCACATATAGCTGGCTGATAGTTATGAAGTAAAATGTTTTCTTTTTGTATATCTTGTTTTATCTCTATTGCCATTGTCCTGTCTGGAAGAAGGTTCAGTGAATGTGTCCACGGTAATTCAATAGGGCTAACTGGCTAGCTAGCTAACCATGAATAATTGGTAGCTAGCTACCCACGAAACATTAGTGTTACTAAACATTTTTGACTGTTTAACTAGCTGGCTACCAAGATTATTTCGATTCACATATAGCTAGCTGGTTATCATTAATTAACATTAACATTTGTTTGGTGTATATCTTGTTTCGTCTCTATTGTGGAAGAAGGTTCAGTGAATGGGGAGGTGCAACGGGAGGTAATACAGTAGGGGGAGGTGCAGCGGGAGGTAATACAGTAGGGAGAGTGGGAGGTAATACAGTAGGGGGAGGTGCAGCGTGAGGAAATACAGTAGGGGGAGGAGCAGTGTGAGGTAATACAGTAGGGGGAGGTGCAGCGTGAGGTAATACAGTAGGGGGAGGAGCAGCGGGAGGTAATACAGTAGGGAGAGTGGGAGGTAATACAGTAGGGGGAGGTGCAGCGTGAGGTAATACAGTAGGAGAGGAGCAGCGTGAGGTAATACAGTAGGGGGAGGTGCAGCGGGAGGTAATACAGTAGGGGGAGGTGCAGCGGGAGGTAATACAGTAGGGGGAGGAGCAGCGTGAGGTAATACAGTAGGGGGAGGAGCAGCGTGAGGTAATACAGTAGGGGGAGGTGCAGCGGGAGGTAATACAGTAGGGGGAGGTGCAGCGTGAGGTAATACAGTAGGGGGAGGTGCAGCGTGAGGTAATACAGTAGGGGGAGGAGCAGCGTGAGGTAATACAGTAGGGGGAGGTGCAGCGGGAGGTAATACAGTAGGGGGAGGTGCAGCGTGAGGTAATACAGTAGGGGGAGGTGCAGCGTGAGGTAATACAGTAGGGGGAGGAGCAGCGTGAGGTAATACAGTAGGGGGAGGAGCAGCGTGAGGTAATACAGTAGGGGGAGGTGCAGCGGGAGGTAATACAGTAGGGAGAGTGGGAGGTAATACAGTAGGGGGAGGTGCAGCGGGAGGTAATACAGTAGGGAGAGTGGGAGGTAATACAGTAGGGGGAGGTGCAGCGGGAGGTAATACAGTAGGGAGAGTGGGAGGTAATACAGTAGGGGGAGGTGCAGCGTGAGGTAATACAGTAGGGGGAGGAGCAGCATGAGGTAATACAGTAGGGGGAGGAGCAGCGTGAGGTAATACAGTACGGGGAGGAGCAGCGTGAGGTAATACAGTAGGTGGGGGAGCAGCATGAGGTAATACAGTAGGGGGAGGAGCAGCGTGAGGTAATACAGTAGGGGGAGGTGCAGCGTGAGGTAATACAGTAGGGGGAGGAGCAGCGTGAGGTAATACAGTAGGGGGAGGTGCAGCGGGAGGTAATACAGTAGGGGGAGGAGCAGTGTGAGGTAATACAGTAGGGGAAGGAGCAGCGTGCGGTAATACAGTAGGGGGAGGTGCAGCGTGAGGTAATACAGTAGGGGGAGGAGCAGCGTGAGGTAATACAGTAGAGGGAGGAGCAGCGTGAGGTAATACAGTAGGGGGAGGTGCAGTGTGAGGTAATACAGTAGGGGGAGGTGCAGCGGGAGGTAATACAGTAGGGGGAGGAGCAGTGTGAGGTAATACAGTAGGGGGAGGTGCAGCGTGAGGTAATACAGTAGGGGGAGGTGCAGCGGGAGGTAATACAGTAGGGGGAGGTGCAGCGGGAGGTAATACAGTAGGGGGAGGAGCAGCGTGAGGTAATACAGTAGGGGGAGGTGCAGTGTGAGGTAATACAGTAGGGGGAGGTGCAGCGGGAGGTAATACAGTAGGGGGAGGAGCAGTGTGAGGTAATACAGTAGGGGGAGGAGCAGCGTGAGGTAATACAGTACGGGGAGGAGCAGCGTGAGGTAATACAGTAGGTGGGGGAGCAGCATGAGGTAATACAGTAGGGGGAGGAGCAGCGTGAGGTAATACAGTAGGGGGAGGTGCAGCGTGAGGTAATACAGTAGGGGGAGGAGCAGCGTGAGGTAATACAGTAGGGGGAGGTGCAGCGGGAGGTAATACAGTAGGGAGAGTGGGAGGTAATACAGTAGGGGGAGGTGCAGCGTGAGGTAATACAGTAGGGGGAGGAGCAGCATGAGGTAATACAGTAGGGGGAGGAGCAGCGTGAGGTAATACAGTACGGGGAGGAGCAGCGTGAGGTAATACAGTAGGTGGGGGAGCAGCATGAGGTAATACAGTAGGGGGAGGAGCAGCGTGAGGTAATACAGTAGGGGGAGGTGCAGCGTGAGGTAATACAGTAGGGGGAGGAGCAGCGTGAGGTAATACAGTAGGGGGAGGTGCAGCGGGAGGTAATACAGTAGGGGGAGGAGCAGTGTGAGGTAATACAGTAGGGGAAGGAGCAGCGTGCGGTAATACAGTAGGGGGAGGTGCAGCGTGAGGTAATACAGTAGGGGGAGGAGCAGCGTGAGGTAATACAGTAGAGGGAGGAGCAGCGTGAGGTAATACAGTAGGGGGAGGTGCAGTGTGAGGTAATACAGTAGGGGGAGGTGCAGCGGGAGGTAATACAGTAGGGGGAGGAGCAGTGTGAGGTAATACAGTAGGGGGAGGTGCAGCGTGAGGTAATACAGTAGGGGGAGGTGCAGCGGGAGGTAATACAGTAGGGGGAGGTGCAGCGGGAGGTAATACAGTAGGGGGAGGAGCAGCGTGAGGTAATACAGTAGGGGGAGGTGCAGTGTGAGGTAATACAGTAGGGGGAGGTGCAGCGGGAGGTAATACAGTAGGGGGAGGAGCAGTGTGAGGTAATACAGTAGGGGGAGGTGCAGCGGGAGGTAATACAGTAGGGAGAGTGGGAGGTAATACAGTAGGGGGAGGTGCAGCGTGAGGTAATACAGTAGGGGGAGGAGCAGCATGAGGTAATACAGTAGGGGGAAGAGCAGCGTGAGGTAATACAGTAGGGGGAGGTGCAGCGGGAGGTAATACAGTAGGGGAAGGAGCAGCGTGCGGTAATACAGTAGGGGGTGCAGCATGAGGTAATACAGTAGGGGGAGGAGCAGCGTGCGGTAATACAGTAGGTGGGGGAGCAGCGTGAGGTAATACAGTAGGGGGAGGTGCAGCATGAGGTAATATAGTAGGGGGAGGAGCAGCTTTAGGTAATACAGTAGGGGGAGGAGCAGCGTGAGGTAATACAGTAGGGGGAGGAGCAGCGTGAGGTAATACAGTAGGGGGAGGAGCAGCGTGAGCTAATACAGTAGGGGGAGGAGCAGCGTGAGGTAATACAGTAGGGGGAGGAGCAGCGTGAGGTAATACAGTAGGGGGAGGTGCAGCGTGAGGTAATACAGTAGGGGGAGGAGCAGTGTGAGGTAATATAGTAAGGGGAGGTGCAGCATGAGGTAATACAGTAGGGGAGGGAGCAGCGTGAGGTATAACAGTAGGGGGAGGAGCAGCGTGAGGTAATACAGTAGGGGGAGGTGCAGCGTGAGGTAGTACAGTAGGGGGAGGTGCAGCGGGAGGTAATACAGTAGGGGGAGGAGCAGCGTGAGGTAATACAGTAGGAGAGGAGCAGCGTGAGGTAATACAGTACGGGGAGGAGCAGCGTGAGGTAATACAGTAGGTGGGGGAGCAGCATGAGGTAATACAGTAGGGGGAGGAGCAGCGTGAGGTAATACAGTAGGGGGAGGAGCAGCGTGAGGTAATACAGTAGGGGGAGGAGCAGCGTGAGGTAATACAGTAGGGGGAGGTGCAGCGTGAGGTAATACAGTAGGGGGAGGTGCAGCGTGAGGTAATACAGTAGGGGGAGGAGAAGCGTGTGGTAATACAGTAGGTGGGGGAGCAGCGTGAGGTAATACAGTAGGGGGAGGAGCAGCGTGAAGTAATACAGTAGGGGGAGGAGAAGCGTGTGGTAATACAGTAGGTGGGGGAGCAGCGTGAGGTAATACAGTAGGGGGAGGTGCAGCATGAGGTAATACAGTAGGTGGGGGAGCAGCGTGAGGTAATACAGTAGGGGGAGGTGCAGCATGAGGTAATACAGTAGGGGGAGGAGCAGCGTGAGGTAATACAGTAGGGAGAGTGGGAGGTAATACAGTAGGGGGAGGTGCAGCATGAGGTAATACAGTAGGTGGGGGAGCAGCATGAGGTAATACAGTAGGGGGAGGAGCAGCGTGAGGTAATACAGTAGGGGGAGGAGCAGCGTGAGGTAATACAGTAGGGGGAGGTGCAGCATGAGGTAATACAGTAGGTGGGGGAGCAGCATGAGGTAATACAGTAGGGGGAGGAGCAGCGTGAGGTAATACAGTAGGGGAGGAGCAGCGTGAGGTAATACAGTAGGGGGAGGAGCAGCGTGAGGTAATACAGTAGGGGGAGGAGCAGCGTGAGGTAATACAGTAGGGGGAGGAGCAGCGTGAGGTAATACAGTAGGGGGAGGTGCAGCGGGAGGTAATACAGTAGGGGGAGGAGCAGCGTGAGGTAATACAGTAGGGGAGGAGCAGCGTGAGGTAATACAGTAGGGGGAGGAGCAGCGTGAGGTAATACAGTAGGGGGAGGAGCAGCGTGAGGTAATACAGTAGGGGGAGGAGCAGCGTGAGGTAATACAGTAGGGTGAGGAGCAGCGTGCGGATATACAGTAGGGGGAGTGGAAGGTAATGCAGTAGAGGGGAATGCGAGTGCTTCTCAAATGTAATGTTTAATGCATTCTCCACACTCTCGTCCTCACAAAAACGTACTCAAGTGAACGTCTTCAGAAAATGCACTAGGAGCATAAGAGTGTGGCGCACAGTAGTATGCATAATGAGAAACACCCTTTGTGGGCACAAAAATGTCTACACAACCATTGTTTCCACAATGCTTGTATAGGGCCTAATCATATATGTGCAGAAAAATTATTGTGTCAAATGTGTTGTACATCAGTTGGACAACCTGACTGTGTACAGGACCAAGGAGTCTACTATGACCAGCGTCAGGGGTTGGATACCAGACTGTGTCCTAACCAGAGGGTTGTAGGTTTGAATCCCATCTGGGTGATCTGGATAGTTAAAAGCTGCTGATACTGAATTACATTAGCTATAGTCCAAATGAGAGCATTACAGCAGGTACTGCTCCTAAATAGTTCTAAGAATAGTTGTCTGGCTTCCTAGGGCAAGAACATTCCCTCTAGTTGCCTGGCTTCCTAGGGCAAGAACATTCCATCTAGTTGCCTGGCTTCCTAGGGCAAGAACATTCCATCTAGTTGTCTGGCTTCCTGGGGCAAGAACATTCCATCTAGTTGTCTGGCTTCCTGGGGCAAGAACATTCCATCTAGTTGTCTGGCTTCCTGGGGCAAGAACATTCCATCTAGTTGCCTGGCTTCCTAGGGCAAGAACATTCCATCTAGTTGTCTGGCTTCCTGGGGCAAGAACATTCTCTCTAGTTGCCTGGCTTCCTGGGGCAAGAACATTCCCTCTAGTTCCCTGGCTTCCTGGGGCAAGAACATTCCATCTAGTTGCTTGGCTTCCTGGGGCAAGAACATTCCATCTAGTTGCCTGGCTTCCTGGGGCAAAATCATTCCCTCGCTCATATGGCCACTGATATGGTCTTTTTAATGAGGCAAACCAGACCTCACCTTCCATTAGCCAGTCAGGATTGTGGAGTATGGCCAAACACTGGCATCAAGTCACAAGCAGTACTACATAACATTGGAATAAGATCAATCTATGGGTTTGAATTCTATATGAGATATATTAGGCTATATAATTAGCTAAGTGCCTTCGGTCCCAAGACAGCCACTTACAGCAGGGAGAGAAGGAACCTTTGCATGGGCAATCTGAATTTGACAGTCTACTCTCAAAATTCAAGTCATGTGACAGTTTCTGCGTTTTAATGGTTTTACTTCAGTGTTTTATTTCCCCATGGAAATCGACATACCCTTGAGGCAATGTTATTTTTCTTAATCCTGTTCCTAGACGTGCACGACGCTGGGCAAACAATTATTTTGATGATTGCCAAGATCCTTGGCTATGCAAGAGAGGTCCACATACTATGTAGGAGGAGTAAATGCATGCGTCATGCTTGCAATATTTTTCCGTTATTATATTTTACCTGCATTGCTTATCCTATCAATAACTTAGCCTACACATATTTCGTGCAAAATGGTATTACACGCACTCCAAATTAACTGCATGGCATTCGACCAATTACCCTGTATAATATCATACCCATATTGGGAAAACGTTACAAACGTTTCCCGCCCCCCCGGCAAATAACGGTTCTATGTCGGTCGCGGCATAGCAGGCTGCAGAAAGGGGGAAGACTATGGAGCGGTGTTGCAATTCCTTCGGCGCTGACTGTTGATACATTGCCTGTATCAATTAACTGATTAAGGTTTCCGCGGGAAAATGTTATCTTGATTTCCTCTAAATATACAATCTCCAAAATAACCCACAGTTGAAATAGGCAAAGGAGAGGGGAAACCAGACCGTGATTGATTTGTCTTGAACTTCAGCAAATACAATCTTTCTCTCTTCAGACCTCTCAGAAAAAGCTGCTACAACGTTTCAACGTCAAATGTCTGAAGTTGCCGCTCTCATCGTAATAATCATGCTTCAACTACCGGCTGGGTGATAGCCTAGGCTACTTTTGAAGGTTACCGGGGAAAGTTATAGCCTACTTGCCTTTGATGCCGTATTCTTCGGTTGTATTCATTGTCCCCCGACACATGTCGATACAGTATCGTTTGGTTTGTTCCCTCATATAGCTTTAAAATATTGTGATATCCGTCAAGCAATTTAATTTGCCTGTAGTTTAAATCCAAAACGGAAGGATCAAGGATGTGCGTGGCTCTGTTGCTCCGTCTCTTATTCAGTAAGTTTCTATAGCCTAAATCGTTGTCGTTTGTTACTGCAGGGAAATAGGCATTTTCAAAAGCCTTAGACCAAAATTTACGCTACATGCGACCGCCCCCTCACAAAACGGACCGAATTCCCACTGCTACTTTTCCTTGGCGCCTCCTTTCCTTCACGAACCCTGGTGCGATGCGCACTGCTCCTCCGTAGAAATGGAGCATTTGAGTAGGCTGCTGTTGCTTAATTCATACGCGTGCATTTTGGATCATTCTTTATGCTTACAGTAGAGTAGTATTTATTATCCCCGGGGGCAATTCATTTTGCAGCGCGTAATAAGAACACATGACAATAGACACAAACATAATATAAATACAGCAATATATGCACAACTACCAGTACTATAGTATAGCGTATTGAGAAAGCCGATTGCAGCTGGTATGGATAGTTTAGACTTAATCGTGAACTAGTAGGTGAGATGCGTACTGTTGACTGACTGACCAACCCCATTTTAATAGTACGCTAGCCTGTTAGTGGTTTCAGACATCCTTTAAAATAGGCTACATACCATGGACGAATATGGTAGGCTAAGCTTATCTTAAAATTATTCCGATTTCTACATGCTTTGAGTGACAAACAGAAGAGGCCTAAACCCATACAATCATATAGGTATTTAAATGTGCCTGGGAAACTGTGATACATATACCAATTATATACGTCCCTACTCATTCAAATTAGCTTTAATGGCAGCAATTAATAATTGTGATAACTAAAACATTGGTTGAACTTGGACATAAATTATATTCCCATAGTTATTCATTATTCTCATTGCTAAGGAATAGTTATTTCATTGACAGCGAGGGCATTTATTTCCACACGGATGGAATACTGTCCAATTAGTACTACGCCATCTTGTGGCTAAACAAGGGCACATAAACACCAAACCTATGGCCCGCAGTGGGTCACCATCCGTTCTTGCTGCCACGATAATTGTGTAGTAACCCGGTTGCCAGTCTGATTCTGCGCTTACCAAATCCGTATCGCTCATTATCACGCCAAACATGTTATTGCATTGCATTTGGCACGACTATGGAGCCCCAAAGTGGAGGTGTGTCATAATACCCATAAAACCTAGCGGTCCACCATTCATTTTCTCGTAGGGAAGTTTGGACTCTTAAAATAAGGGCTGTTTCGTGTTGGCGTACCCTGGCGTGACGTTTTGATAACCATGGAAATCTCTCTTGGACAAGGTGACTGATTAACATATTAGACTCAATTTACTCTGGTTTGAAATTGCTTATTAGCATTTAATTTGCTGGTAAATTGTTGATGGAATTTATAGCTTTAAAGGAATGATTAGAATAGTCCACTCAGAAACCATATAATTGTAGAAATGGACAAGAACCATAACGTTGAGTTGAGTTTATTTTTATTTACAGGGACAGTGCACATTAATCAACGTTTCAGTAAAAGTGCCGGTTTTAGCCAGCCGGCTAATTTTCAACCGCAGTCCCTGGGCAGGTTATTAAAAACAATTACAATATAGACAATAGCAACATAGGACAAGCAAGACATAGCATACAGACAGAGCAACATAGGACAAGCAAGACATATCATACAGACAGAGCAACATAGGACAAGCAAGACATCATACAGACAGAGCAACATAGAACAAAAAGCAGCAAGACAAAATTCATAAAAGCAACAAAGTGTTTCCACACCGCACAAGCTACATACAACACACAGCTAGGGACATGCGTCTGTGTTTTGCACAAGATTTTCCCAACTTAAGAGCTCATGCTTTCTAAGGATGTAACAGAATCATAGTTATAATTAATGTGTGTAGTCAAACAATGTGTCTATTATAGTGTCTTGAGAGAGAGGACAGGGAGTGATTCTCACGGTGTTTTCACTGCCCCTAATCTTTGTCGGCTGGGTAGCAGGACATTGTGTGAATGTGTGTGCGTAAAATGAATGCAAATGTATTGATAAACGTCACCTTGACCTACAGAGATTTACACTGTTAACAAAATATCACCACAGGGTAAAATCCCCTATGGTTAAAATGAATGGTGGAAAAACCATTTCCGTTTTGACTGCTAGGTTTTATGGATATGACGACTCATATCATGTGGGACTCAAAAGATACGAGAGGTTGACATGATAGCACACCTGGGACCAAGCTAGTGGTAGTAAGTTCCAACTGCACTAATCTCAGCACCCAGAACTAAATGTCTTCTGTGGAAAAACAAAACCTACAACTTCCAACAATTTAGCCATTTTCCTTCAACTCAAAGATGTCCTCCTAGCCAGTTCTGAAATGTTACTGTTGAAAAGTAATATCCCCAGTATAAATAGAGTAAATTACACACACACACACAAAGGGTAAAATGTGTATTATTTAAGCGACAAGACAAAAACAACTAAACATTCCAGATCAGGCATTTTTTATTTAAGTAACTGGGTAAAAGGATTTCCCACAAAGTGAAAAGATGCAACAATGGAATAAAACAGCTACCACCCTCGCACAACATTGACAGCACAGTATGCTAGTATTGATACAAAGTTTAAGACACTTTACTATAGCACATTCCCATTTCAACTTAGAAAAATCTATCCAAGCAAATACCCTCGAACTTCCTTCACATATTTAATATTTTACAAAACACCTTGATTAAAGAGACTACTGGAAAAAGAAGCAGAAGGACCAACAAAACACTGTATATTTAAAAGAAATGGGGAATAGTGAGTGAAAGACACTGAGCATGAGGAGCCTGTTTTTTTTTTTTCTACAACTATTTTATCAAAAAACGAAAAGGGACAGACGCAGGGGTGGGGGATAGGGGACGAGAACAAACAGGGGAGGGGGAGGGGGGCACGACTGCTGGGTTATGTTGCCATCCCAGCTCAGGACTCTGATAGAGAGCGGGAGCGAGAACGAGACGCAGAGCGAGATTTGGAGCGGGATTCTGAGCGGGAGACGGAGGGGGAACGGGAGCGGGCTTTGGCCGGGGAGGGAGATGGAGATTTGGACTTTGACTTGGGTTTGGATTCGGCAGGGGTGTGGGAGCGAGAGCGGGAACGGGCGGCCCCTTTCTCAGCTGCAGCTCCCTCGTCATCGCTCTTGGCCGGCTCGCGGCTCTTTGAACCCGACTTCCGGGAGCGATCCTTAGCCGCTGATCTGGAGCGGGACCTGGATCTAGACTCCTCCTTCCGGCTCTTCTTCCCTTCTTTCTTGCTGCTCTTTTTGCTCTTGCTGCGGCTCCTGCTGCGGCTCTTGCTGCGGGCCCCGCGCCCCTCCTTGGCCTTGTGGGCACCGTTGGTGCGCTCCTCATCTCTGCTGCCCTTGGTCTTGTCCTTCTTGCTGTGGGAGCGGCTACGTGAGCGGGAGCCAGCACCCCTGGGAAATAGAAAGGAGCAGACAGTTACCGCATATGCACTTGAAATGAGGCGATGTAGAAATAGCCACCACTCCTAGCACTAGCTGGTTAAGACATCTGTCAGGACATCTGGGGAGCTACATAAGGTCCACATTGAGGCAAGAGCTCTTGGTAAACAGATTTGAAGAAAACCACAAATTGTAACTTGTTACTGTTGATGTCACTTGAGTGCAACAAGTCTTCAAAAGAAAAGTCTACAAAGAGATCCCCTAGAAAACGGCACCCTCTCCCCTATATAGTTCCAAACGGCACCCTCTTCCCTATATAGTTCCAAACGGCACCCTCTTCCCTATATAGTTCCAAACGGGACCCTCTTCCCTATATAGTTCCAAACGGCACCCTCTTCCCTATATAGTTCCAAACGGCACCCTCTTCCCTATATAGTTCCAAACGGCACCCTCTTCCCTATATAGTTCCAAACGGCACTCTCTTCCCTATATAGTTCCAAACGGCACCCTCTTCCCTATATAGTTCCAAACGGCACCCTCTTCCCTATAATAGTTCCAAACGGCACCCTATATAGTGCTCTACTTTTGACTGAAGCCCTACAAGCCCTGGTTGCAAGTAGTGCACTACATACGGAATAGGGTGCCATTTGGGACACATATCAGGGGTAACCCTTGGGTATGGGTCAGGGGTCACCCTTGGTTATGGGTCTATGAGTTAAACGTTGCCTGCACTCTGAGCCTCACCTGGAGCGGGAGCGACTGCTGCTGTCACTGCGGCTCTTACGGGACCTACGGCTCCTGGAGCGAGACCTGGAGACAGAGGGAGGAGAACGTAGATTCACGGTAAGCCTTGTACCTTGAGGGGTTAGGGTGATGCGAGTTCATATGTAATTGTGAACTGGTGGGAAAGCAATACATTTGTGTGTGTGTGTGTGTGTGGGGGGGGGGGGGGGGGGGGGGGCAACTGAAATCTCCACATCCCCTCTAATACAGAGACCATGTTTAAAATCAGAAATTCTACTCAGTCGCAGATTAAAGATTGACTGACCTACAAATCATCTCGCATAATTCCATACAACTACTCATTATGGTTTGTAGATAAGCCAGTCTCAGTGTGCATTACAAATGGTAGTCTATTCCCCGCAGAGCCATACGGGCCCTTGGTCAAAAGCAGTGGACTAGAGTGAGCTTTTTGGGACGCAACCCCACATTCTTATTTATTTACCGGGAGCGGCTGCGACTGCGAGAGTAAGAGCGCTTGCTCCGCTTGGCCCCGGGGCGGTCCTCAATCAGACGGATCTTCCTGCCGTTCACCTCTGTGCCGTCCAGCTTCTCCAGGGCTCTCTTCATGTCAGAGTACAGCCTGAACTCTATCACGCCCTCGTTCCTGCGCCCCTTATTGGTGTCAGCATACGTCACCTCACCCGCCTGCCTCATGTAGTCCTGGTGAAGGACAGGAAAGGTGGGTATTAGGTGAGAAAACCAAAGATCCTATTGAATTAATATACAGCATTTAAAATGTTGTATATGTTAGACATGTGTCATGATATATACACTGCTCAAAAAAATAAAGGGAACACTAAAATAACACATCCTAGATCTGAATGAATTAAATATTCTTATTAAATACTTTTTTCTTTACATAGATGAATGTGCTGACATCAAAATCACAAAATGTATCAATGGAAATCAAATTTATCAACCCACGGAGGTCTGGATTTGGAGTCACATTCAAAATTAAAGTGGAAAACCACACTACAGGCTGATCCAACTTTGATGTAATGTCCTTAAAACAAGTCAAAATGAGGCTCAGTAGTGTGTGTGGCCTCCACGTGCCTGTATGACCTCCCTACAACGCCTGGGCATGCTCCTGATGAGGTGGCGGATGGTCTCCTGAGGGATCTCCTCCCAGACCTGGACTAAAGCATCCGCCAACTCCTGGACAGTCTGTGGTGCAACATGGCGTTGGTGGATGGAGCGATGTGCGGGCGGGCCAGTCCATAGCATCAATGCCTTCCTCTTGCAAGAACTGCTGACACACTCCAGCCACATGAGGTCTAGCATGGTCTTGTATTAGGAGGAACCCAACCGCACCAGCATATGGTCTCACAAGGGGTCTGAGGATCTCATCTCGGTACCTAATGGCAGTCAGGCTACCTCTGGCGAGCATGTGGAGGGCTGTGCGGCCCCCCAAAGAAATGCCACCCCACACCATGACTGACCCATCGCCAAACCGGTCATGCTGGAGGATGTTGCAGGCAGCAGAACGTTCTCCACGGCGTCTCCATACTGTGTCACGTCTGTCACGTGCTCAGTGTGAACCTGCTTTCATCTGTGAAGAGCACAGGGCGCCAGTGGCGAATTTGCCAATCTTGGTGTTCTCTGGCAAATGCCAAACATCCTGCACGGTGTTGGGCTCTGGCAGTGCTCCTCCTGCTCCTCCTTGCAAAGGCGGAGGTAGCGGTCCTGCTGCTGGGTTGTTGCCCTCCTACACGTCTCCTGATGTACTGGCCTGTCTCCTGGTAGCGCCTCCATGCTCTGGACACTACGCTGACAGACACAGCAAACCTTCTTGCAATTTATTGTCAATCAGTGTTGCTTCCTAAGTGGACAGTTTGATTTCACAGAAGTGTGATTGACTTGGAGTTACATTGTGTTGTTTAAGTGTTCCCTTTATTTTTTTGAGCAGTGTGTGTGTATATATGCAACCTATGTACTTGTATGGGTGGGAAAACGGCAGGAAATCTCAGATTTATGCATAATAGTTTGTCTTATTGTACATTGCTCTCAGTCACTTTGTTTTGGTACCGTCATTAGCAGAGTATACACATGAACCCAACTTTAGCTCCAAGACGCCGGAAATGAAATAACTAACGAGAAAGTAAATTGTGCCGACGGGCACATTGAACCTTACTGCGCACCGTAGTTAAAAAAAAAAAAAAAACAGTGGATAGTGCACTGATATCATATGTGAATTCTGCCATCTTTATGCACATTTGTCATTATGGGCATTTATTCAATTGTAAACAATCTTATGCAGTGTTGGGAACGTTACTTTAAAAATGGATTCCATTATGTTTAACTTTTATTTATTTATTATTTAAACTAAGCCAGTGAGTTAAGAAGAAATGCTTATTTACAATGACAGCCTAGACCGGCCAACACCGGACGACGCTGGGCCAAATTGTGCGCTTGCATAGCCTCATCCATAATCTATAACTCTGGCTGTACCGACACGTAATAATGACTGACGCAAAATAAAAATAGATTTGTACTTTACCTTCTATAAAAAGTAGCATAACTTAAATTGACAAACTAACGCATTAGGTTACTCGTAACCACAAAAGAGTAAATCAGAGTACTCTAAAAGCATTACCCCAACACAAACGTACATGTCATTTTTTGTGTGAAAAGGGCTCAAACGTTCTCCAAAACGTTAACGTAGGATGCCGAAATTACAAGGAAGAGAAGAGTATTATCATTAGCGTGGCTGAATTAACGGGTCACCGTACCTTCAGGTCCTGCCAGCTGCAGCGGCTGGACAGGTTCTCGACGATCAGCCGATAGTCTGTCCTTGCCGGTGGGCCATATCGGTCTCTGCCACCACGCCCGTACCCACCCCCGCCTTCAAGGTAACAAGGACAGAGCAGCAGTAATTACGGCAAGGGGACACACTGATGACAGCCTCAATACTAAACCTCAAAAAAGCTACATCCTGTAAACAAAATGGCCACTTATAAAACGGGGAGGGGCGGGTAAAGACAAACACAAACTACCCAAAAGAAAAAGATGAAAGGAAATAAAAACCTGTACACATTACTCTGGTCTAGAGAACTCTGCACATTTCCCATCAAGAACACTGACATATCCCTTCCCTTCAACAAGATCTAAACAAATAAATGACTACCTGATTCAAGTTTGGGTAGAACTGAATACAAAAACTGTACATACAAACTTAAAATCAAAATGAGAAGCTAGATTAAAAAAATAAATAAAACAAAATTGGCTGAAGACTGTACTTACGGTGACACTAAAGTTAAAGTTTCTAACTAAGCACATCTAAATATATATATTCACATTTGTTTCAGGCACCTATAAGAGCTCAACCCACATCTGTTCCTAACCCAATGGCATCCTCACCACCCGGCCTGGGACTAATGGGACAAGCGGTCTTCATTCACATTGGCTCCCCTTTTTTGGTCTGCCCAGGGGCCCAGAATGGTCAAACCACACTCTTGGTTGGAAAGGGGACACCATGGCCAGGCCAGCAATAGGGGCAGGCAGTCAGCAAAGGACTCTTTTAATTAAAACATTGGAGGTTCTTTGTTAAATCTTTACCTTTATTATTCAACATTCATTTTAAATTAAACAAAAATAAAATAATCCTGAATAAAACAAATTACACAAGATTCTCAAATTACTCAAACAAGATTCTCAAATTACTCTATTCAAATCACAATTCATTTATCTAGCAAATATTCTACGGTAGTAAATCTCAAGCTAGTTTCTCTCTCATTTTCCCCCCGACAATTCGAATGAACACAAGTGCATTTGTTTCCGTGTAACAAGTTAAATCAAGCATACCGTCTCCCAAGATAACGGCATGTCATTGGTGGCAGTGGTGCATGTAATTCGAATTCCCTCAACTACTCAAGTGTAAAATGTCTTCTCTACACCCATTAGTCAAACAATTACAGTGGAGTACCATGAAGGGCTTAGTAGTAGGTCTGTAGTAGGAGCTCCGTGAATGCTAGAGAAAAAGGTGGTTCTCTAACCCGGCAACCTGTCCCACACGCCTGTATGCTAAGGAGACGACAAGTGGCCTATTCAAGAGCGGAGTCAGAACGATGGCAACCACTTCTCCCTGAAACTAGGTGAAATTACAGCAAATGGGAGAGATCTTTATGTAGAAATGCCCTCTAAAAAAAAACAGAAAAACAACTTTGTGGTGGAATCATCCTTTTACAGTGTGGTGGGAATGTGGAGTGAGCCGAGCACAACCCAAATTACGGATGGCAGTGCCAGCTGTGACCATGTATACCAGTAGGGTACTGCTTGTGTTTACTTTTACTAAGTTTCCATCACTACTATCCCCAGGGAAGTAACAAGCCTTTGAACAGATGGCACTTAGACACATCTTCAAGACGTAAAACCACTTAGGTAAAGAATGGACGACAACTGATGCTCATGTGGCAGCATTACCTATATTTGAAACATAAAATTGTGCTTTGTGGTTGTCTTAGCTAGCTACCTTAAGTTGAATGCAGTCGGCCTGGATAAGAACGTCTGCTAAATAACCAAAATGTCAATGTAAAAGAATCCAAATTACATGAACTACAACCACCAAGGACAAACTTGAGATGTTACGCAGTAGTGGCCTATCCCACATACTAACCACGGCCATGTTGGCCTCCTCAGTCTCAAATCCCCACTAATGTTAAACCACCACTGCATTGTATAACTTACTTCTTCCACCTCCTCCGCCGCCACCACCACCTCCTCCTCCTCCTCCTGAGCCATAGCTGCCGTCCCTCCGCGGCCCCTTTGTGTGTTCCACAATAACCCTCTCCCCACACAGGTCTTTCCCATTCAGGTCATACACAGCATCATCTGCATCGCGGGGGTCATCAAATTCAACAAACCCATACCTTTACACATAGGAGACAGTATGTTAGGCCAGAGACGAGATGGCACATAGATTTGGGATCAAATGATGTGAGTAGTTAGAAACTACTAACGCCAGACCCAAATGACCATTTCATATATCATAATGCAACATTTTATAATCTTCTCATATGTGCCACTATTACTGCAGGGTGTTAGAGGGGCCACATTAATTCCACTTGTAAGTATGGTCTAGTTCAGAGTACTGTTAGCTAGCTAAGAGAATATTGAGTTTAGTCAACATTGTGTTTTGACCCATGTACCTACAGTAGCTAACACATGATTTGGACTGCCATTCATACTGGTGGTTAGAGTGCTTGTAAATGGCCTTGTAAATGTTTGACCCGTCCACCAGATATATGCCAGTAGACACCATCATCGTTGGCCGTACAATCATTCCGCTACACTCGCAATAACATCTGCTAACCATGTGTATGTTGTGACCAATACAATTTGATTTGTAACGCAAGCTATCTACTGTAACTATGTTACATAAACAGTATCTACCCGGCGCCAGTTAGGGAGTAAAAAATCATTTTCGTAACGTTATGCGAGTCAATATAGCATTCAATTGTTGTTTGAAGATGCTAGCTAGTTAGCTAACTTAGTTATGAGGAAGTCATACACGTGAAACTAAGGTTACCTCTGACACGTGGCTGCGATTTCATTCAAAGAAAAGAGCGCCTAGTGCGTTTTAGCTGGCTTGCTAATTAACTAACTAACGTGGTATCCTCGGTCTAAACACAAACACGACAATGAGGTGCTCCTAGCAGTTTAGCTAGCTAGCAAAACACGATTGACGCTAGCTACAGTATGTTAACTCCTTAACCCACGCTAGTCAACTTTGCTTTTATAGGAAAAACGCTTCTCAAATTCTTAACTAGCTAAGTATATAATAACTAGGTCTTCAAACTAAAGTAATTGACGTGAATCTTCCAATAAACGCCAATTAAAACATTGATTCAAGAGGCTCGGGCCTGGCAACGAGGACTAGGCCACAAACACAACGCGGCTAGCTATACCACAGAGCGAGACGAGGCGTTCATTTTGTTTACCCGTTTTTCAGGTCAACTTCAAGTATCTTCCCATAGCCTTTGAAGAACTTCTCCACGTCCTTTTCTCTTGCTCGATAGCTCAATCTTCCAATGTAAACTCTCGACATGTCCCCGTGCTGATCTTTGTGTCCCTTCACAATCTCGGGAACACAGTGGCGCGTAGGGAAATGTTCTGCCAATGTCAATGACCACTCAAATCCCGCCCACCAGGCCTGAAAACGAGCCCCTTCTTTTTCCGTCACAGGAGAGGAGTTCCCACATTCATCCAATAGGGGTCTCCATAATGACAATCTAAATGTTCTCTGCGTTTCTCCCTTTGTTATTGCTTCATCATACCAAATTATTATTGAATCTGAAGTGATTGATAGTTAATGGTTAAAACGTATGTTTTTTTCCTCTCTCTTTCTCTTTCTCTCTCTCTCTCTCTCTCTCTCTCTCTCTCTCTCTCTCTCTCTCTCTCCAGAAAACAATATTTTTGAAATGTGAAGTCACATTGCATTTTTTTCCCCTTTAAAAAAAAGCCCCAACAGTGCTTTTTGGTTAATTTTATTTCATAAATGTTTTTAATTAATGTGTGTCCTGATGTCCCAGTCATCCATCACTCTAGAGCAGGTATTCACCCAGGGGTACGAGCAATGCCGTCGGGGGTACGCCAAATAAAAATGTGATTCACATAAATAAAAAACAAAAAGTAAATCTCTATTTTCCAAAGGGGCTATACATTTGGGTGAGTTTTTTTCTCGCCTGAGTAGCCTCGTTTCACTGCCAAAAATACAATTTAACCATTTAGTGTCCAGCGAAATAACAACACAATGTCAAATACAGGTAGCCTAATGTAGTCAAATAATGATCATCCAATTACATTAACCGTTACTCTCTCGCGGGAAACCTTCCCTCTTGCGCAGACATTTCGAAACGAAACATGAAATTTGAAAAATAAGCCACATCGTTTTTTGAGCGAGAATAAAGACGACCTTTGAGTAGTAATACATGTATAAAAGCATACAAGCCAGTGAATTATCTGCGTTACAGCTGCACGAGTCAACAGATAGGGCCTGGCACAGCTCCTGATATAGTTACGTTTATTGGGGGTCAATTAAGGAGGACATCCTCTTCTGCAAACCACTGGAAACCAGGACAACGTGAAAGGATATTTTTTAAAGTACTGGACAGTTTTGTGACATCAAATTGACTTTGGTGGTCAAGATGTGTTGGTATCTGTACTGATAGCGCAAAAGCCATGACAGGGAGACATAGTGGAGTGGAGCTGTTCCTCCCCAAGCCACTTGGGTACACTTCAGCATCCACTGAGTGGCTCTTGCTGTAAAGGGAATGCCTGACCGCTTGAAAGACGTTTTTGACACTACAGTGAATATGGTTAACTTTGTTAAAGCAAGGCCTCTGAACTCTCCTGTATTTTCTGCATTATGCGATGATATGGGCAGCGACCATGTAACGCTTTTACAACATACAGAAGTGCTGTGGTTATCAAGGGGCAAAGTATTGACAAAAAAATAATAATTTAGAGACAAGCTTAAAGTTTTCTTTACTGACCATCATTTTTACGAGTTTCTCACACGACTGGCCTATCTGGGTGATGTTTTTTCTCGCCTGAATGATCTGAATCTGAAATTACAGGGACTCTCCGCAACTATATTCAATGTCCTGGACAAAACTTAGACTATGATTAAGAAGTTGGAGCTCTTTTCTGTCTGCATTAACAAGGACAACACACAGGTATTTCCATCATTGTATGATTGTTTTGTGTGCATGTAACCGATGTGAAATGGCTAGCTAGTTAGCGGTGGTGCGCGCTAATAGCGTTTCAATCGGTGACATCACTTGCTCTGAGACCTTGAAGAAGTTGTTCCCCTTGCTCTGCAAGGGCAGCGGCTTTTGTGGAGCGATGGGTAAAGATGCATCAATGGTGGCTGTTGTTGATGTGTGCAGAGGGTCCCTGGTTCGGGGCGAGGAGAGGGACAGAAGCAATATTGTTACATGCACATGAACTCAAGTTTACGGACAATGTCAAATGTGATATAGTACGCAGGTACTTTCCCGAAACAGACAACACAAACAACTGGATTAGTTATCCCTTTCATGCCATGCCTCCTACATGTAAAAGTGTAGCCTAGATTACAGTATTAACTTCAGCCTCTCGTGTCCATACCATTGCTGACATGAGGGAGGCTCCAGAAAATGTAGCCAAACTTTCATTTGACTTTTTAATTACATAAATATAGGCTAAATACCAGTCACGTTTGACAATTATAATGTAGGATAATTAACATGAACATCTAAAGGCTTGATTCTGTTGACAGACTCAAGGCACAGTTCATTCAGATCAAATGGTCACAAGAGCGGAGAGAAAGGCCTTCTGACCCAACTTCTGTCCCACTGGGAATGTGATGAAAGAAATAAAAGCTGAAATTAATCATTATCTCTGCTATTATTCTGACATTTCACATTCTTAAAATATAGTGGTGATCCTAACTGACCTAAAACAGGGAATATTTACTAGGAATAAATGTCAGGAATTGTGAAAAACTGAGTTTGAATGTATTTGGCTAAGGTGTATATAAACTTCTGACTTTTTCATTTGTTTTTTTCTTCTTGGGGGGGGGGCGACTGTTGGAGGGGTCTCGAATGGTTGAGGGACAGCTATTGGGGAACTGTGGGGGGGATCTTGGAGGGTTCAAGTTCACTTTTTTGGCCAGGTGGGAGATCTGTCAACGTGCCCTTGAGCAGGACATTGACCCTGGATGCTTCTGTGTGTCGCTCTGAATAGGAGTCTGTTGGATGACTGGTGTGGTGTAGTTGTTGAGCGGCTTCACTGCAAGTATATTGTATGTTTCGGATATTCAATAAAATAACAATTTAAAAAATAAACACTCTGTGTGACCCTTAGTTAGCCCACTGTAGTAAATGTAAAAAAAATAAAAAATAATTACTTTTATTTATCTAGGCAAGTCAGTTAAGAACAAATTCTTATTTACAAATTCAGCCTAACGGAGAACGGTGGGTTACACCGTTCTCCGTTAGGCTGAATTTGTAAATAAGAATTTGCCTTGTTCAGGGGCAGAACAACAGATTTTTACCTTGTCAGCTCAGGGATTTGATCCAACAACCATTAAGTTACTGACTCAATGTTCTAACCACTAGGTTATCTTCCACCAATAGTTAATAACAAATGGCTATGTAGCCTAAATGACAACCCGTTAATTGGGTAGCCATGATCTATTTGTTTAAGTAACAAACGGACAACTGAACAAGACAACATGGAGATAGCTTTGATTTAGACAGTTATTTTTGACTGCGCCCCAGCCGATGGGCTATGAAGGCCTGAGTGTCGGTGGGAACACTTTTAAATGGCCTATAAGTGAAAAAAAGACTGGGAGAGATCCAATGTCATACAGCTAGGATGCTGAAATTGTAAGCACACGCAACTTTTATTTCCGTGGCACATTTTTCTCTCTGCCCCATGGAAGAAGAACATGTTTTAAAGTGGGGGGCCCATGGAAGAAGAACATGTTTTAAAGTGTGGGGGGGGGGGGGCATGGAAGAAGAACATGTTTTAAAGTGTGGGGGGGGGGGGGGCCCATGGAAGAAGAACATGTTTTAAAATGGGGGGGGCCCTGCTTGGACCTTGCAGGGCCCCGTGAAACTGTGCTACACCACTGGGGTAGGTTGATTGCCTTGGTTTCGGTCACAGATTAAGCCCAATCCTGGACTGAAAGGCATTTTCAATGGAGTGTGGAGAATGAAACAGAGCCAGACATCTCTGTCTATGGCTGCCAGTGTCCTGTTGAACACCACTGCTCCTCCTCTCTACTTTCAAGGTGCTGTTCAATCAAAACTGCCTTCCGGATTTTGTGGAGGAGTCAAAACAATCTCCTTCCTCCTATTCACACAAAGTTGACCTGAATTCCACATTTTGTTTTGTTTCATGACTGTAGATATGGTTCTGAGAGCAGGAATGAAAACTTAGACAGCAGAGGAAGAATGCTGTTATTGTGTTTTACTTATCCGGTAAATCAGATTGCTGGGTTTGATGAAATGTGTTCTGTATTGTTCATAGTTTGAAACAAATGTTTGATTGCTCACTATCCTGGCCCCTCTCATTTCAGTATGATAACTGGTATCAATAAAGGATAAATAAATCCAAGAGTTTTAGCACCAGTACTATTACAACTCCTTGAGACAATTGTCTAGAAAGGCCCACAGAACAGACAGGCACAGAGTAAGCTTTTCATTTTCTCAATGAGAGAAAAAAGAAGGGCTCGTCCGGGATTTGAACCCGGGACCTCTCGCACCCTAAGCGAGAATCATACCCCTAGACCAACGAGCCTGTCTGTAAAACGATACTGAGATTTGGAAAATCACTTAAATGCCACGCATGTACTGAAAACCTTGATTCTTCACTGGTACTGCACTGTCTTCTGGTGGTGCTGAGAGGTACTGCTGTCGATTTTGGGGCGTTTGGACAATGGCCACTCAAATCTGTAGATCAGGATTGCACGATAGGGAGACGAGAGCTGGTCGTTAATTTGCAATCAACTGGGGAATTAACAAAAAGGGAAGAGCGCTCTTTCTACAAATCTGATTTTAACCCTAACCTTAACTACACTGCTCACCTTGTGGCTAACCCTAACCTTAAATGAAGACCATAACATACATTTTTACGTCATAGACAATTTTTACTTTTGGGCTGTGGTAACTAATGACAATCACGAGAGCATGAGTTCTGCCAACTACGCGTATTCTACCCCAACATCTGTAACACTGGAGTTTAAATGGATGATAACATATGTTATAAAAGAACAGGCATGTGGCTCGTATGACTCTCGCTTAGGGTGCGAGAGGTCCCGGGTTCAAATCCCGGACGAGCCCGTCTTTTAATGTGTCACTGTCACAATGGAAAACGACGTGGAAATTCTGATCAGCAATCATTTGACCAAAGCCTCCCACCACCACCTGAAAAGTTTCTTCCCCTGTGCTGTGGCCCTCACCAACAGGAAATCTGGCCCATAGAGACTGAAGGACTATGCACTCTGTGCTGCACACCACATCATGCCATCTCTGAACTGCACTATACTGCATTGCACTCTGTCCATCTCTCTGTATTTAGATATATTCATACTGATACTGTAAATATGTACATCTCCTGTATATCAACCGTATACCCACTGTATATCAACCGTATACCGACTATAACTCAACTGTATACCCACTGTATATCAACCGTATACCCACTATAACTCAACTGTATACCCACTGTGTTTCAACCGTATACCCACTATATATCAACCGTATACCCACTATAACTCAACTGTATACCCACTGTATATCAACCGTATACCCACTATAACTCAACTGTATACCCACTGTGTTTCAACCGTTTACCTACTGTGTATACACCGTACGCTCACTGTATCAAGCGTATACCCACTGTACATTTGTATATCTGCTAATTATATTACAGCTCTATGCTCACTCTACCTAGTTGTATATAATGTATGTTAACTTTGATTAAATTCTGCCTATAATTTTTTTTAAATGTAATTTAAACGATGTCTGGCTCCTACTCCTACTGGCTCCTACTAGTCTCCTACTAGCAGCACCATATCCCCTGGTAACGTTCAGAGTATGTTGTCTCGCACTAGCAGTACCATATCCCCTGGTAACGTTCAGAGTATGTTGTCTCGCACTAGCAGCACCATATCCCCTGGTAACGTTCAGAGTATGTTGTCTCGCACTAGCAGCACCATATCCCCAAGTAACACTCTGAGTATGTTATCTCACACTAGCAGCACCATATCCACTGGTAAAGTTCAGAGTATGTTGTCTCCCACTAGCAGCACCATATCCCCTGGTAATGTTCAGAGTATGTTGACGTTGGATGCAGCTTTTGGTAGAGAAATGAACATTCAAATTCTCTGACAACAGCTCTGGTGGACATTCCTGCAGTCAGAATGCCAGTTGCAAGCTCCCTTAAAACTCGAGACATCTGTAGCATTGGGTTGTGTGACAGAACAGAACATTTTAGAGTGGCCTTTTATTGTCCCCGGCACAAGGTTCACCTGTGTAATGATCATGCTTTTTAATCAGCTTCTTGATATGCCACACCTGTCAGGTGGTACTTCCCGTGGCTATGATAAGATTAGCTTTAATATGGCACATTTGTCTCTCTGCCCCATGGAAGAAGAGCATGTTTTAAAATGGGGGGGGGGGGGGGGGGCCCTGCTTGGACCTTGCAGGGCCCCGTGAAACTGTGCTACACCACTGGGGTAGGTTGATTGCCTTGGTTTCGGTCACAGATTAAGCCCAATCCTGGACTGAAAGGCATTTTCAATGGAGTGTGGAGAATGAAACAGAGCCAGACATCTCTGTCTATGGCTGCCAGTGTCCTGTTGAACACCACTGCTCCTCCTCTCTACTTTCAAGGTGCTGTTCAATCAAAACTGCCTTCCGGATTTTGTGGAGGAGTCAAAACAATCTCCTTCCTCCTATTCACACAAAGTTGACCTGAATTCCACATTTTGTTTTGTTTCATGACTGTAGATATGGTTCTGAGAGCAGGAATTAAAACTTAGACAGCAGAGGAAGAAGGCTGTTTTTGTGTTTTACTTATCTGGTAAATCAGATTGCTGGGTTTGATTAAATGTGTTCTGTATTGTTCATAGTTTGAAACAAATGTTTGATTGCTCACTATCCTGGCCCCTCTCATTTCAGTATTATAACTGGTATCAATAAAGGATAAATAAATAAATCCAAGAGTTTTACCACCAGTAATATTACAACTCCTTGTGACAATTGTCTAGAAAGGCCCACAGAACAGACAGGCACAGAGTAAGCTTTTCATTTTCTCAATGGAGGTTGGCCTAGTCTAAAAGAAGAGCTTGTCCGGGATTTGAACCCGGGACCTCTCGCACCCTAAGCGAGAATCATACCCCTAGACCAACGAGCCTGTCTGTGAAATGATACTGAGATTTTGAAAATCACTTAAATGCCACGCATGTACTGAAAACCTTGATTCTTCACTGGTACTGCACTGTCTTCTGGTGGTGCTGAGAGGTACTGCTGTCGATTTTGGGGCGTTTGGACAATGGCCACTCAAATCTGTAGATCAGGATTGCACTATAGGGAGACGAGAGCTGGTCGTTAATTTGCAATCAACTGGGGAATTAACACAAAAGGAAGAGCGCCTGATTAGCATGTGAGAGGAAGCGCCACAAAGTCATCATTATGTCTAAACCCCGCCTATTTCTAAAAATGTTATTCTGCAAATCTGATTTTAACCCTAACCTTAACTACACTGCTCACCTTGTGGCTAACCCTAACCTTAAATGAAGACCAAAACATACATTTTTACGTCATAGACAATTTTGACTTTATGGCTGTGGTAACTAATGACAATCACGAGAGCATGAGTTCTGCCAACTACGTGTATTCTACCCCAACATCTGTAACACTGGAGTTTAAATGGATGATAACATATGTTATAAAAGAACAGGCATGTGGCTCGTATGATTCTCGCTTAGGGTGCGAGAGGTCCTGGGTTCAAATCCCGGACGAGCCCGTCTTTTAATGTGTCACTGTCACAATGGAAAACGACGTGGAAATTCTGATCAGCAATCATTTGACCAAAGCCTCCCACCACCACCTGAAAAGTTTCTTCCCCTGTGCTGTGGCCCTCACCAACAGGAAATCTGGCCCATAGAGACTGAAGGACTATGCACTCTGTGCTGCACACCACATCAAGCCATCTCTGAACTGCACACGAAATAACTGCACTATACTGCATTGCACTCTGTCCATCTCTCTGTATTTAGATATATTCATACTGATACTGTAAATATGTACATCTCCTGTATATCAACCGTATACCCACTATAACTCAACTGTATACCCACTGTGTTTCAACCGTATACCCACTATAACTCAACTGTATACCCACTGTATATCAACCGTATACCCACTATAACTCAACTGTATACCCACTGTGTTTCAACCGTTTACCTACTGTGTATACACTGTATGCTCACTGTATCAAGCGTATACCAACTGTACATTTGTATATCTGCTAATTCTATTACAGCTCTATGCTCACTCTACCTAGTTGTATATAATGTATGTTAACTTTGATTAAACTCTGCCTATAATTGTTTTTAAATTTAATTTAAACGATGTCTGGCTCCAACTCCTACTGGCTCCTACTAGTCTCCTACTAGCAGCACCATATCCCCATGTAACGTTCAGAGTATGTTGTCTCGCACTAGCAGCACCATATCCCCTGGTAACGTTCAGAGTATGTTGTCTCCCACTAGCAGCACCATATCCCCATGTAACGTTCAGAGTATGTTGTCTCCCACTAGCAGCACCATATCCCCTGGTAACGTTCAGAGTATGTTGTCTCCCACTAGCAGCACCATATCCCCTGGTAACGTTCAGAGTATGTTGTCTCCCACTAGCAGCACCATATCCCCTGGTAACGTTCAGAGTATGTTGTCTCCCACTAGCAGCACCATATCCCCATGTAACGTTCAGAGTATGTTGTCTCGCACTAGCAGCACCATATCCCCAAGTAACACTCTGAGTATGTTATCTCACACTAGCAGCACCAAATCCCCTGGTAAAGTTCAGAGTATGTTATCTCACACTAGCAGCACCATATCCCCTGGTAACGTTCAGAGTATGTTGTCTCCCACTAGCAGCACCATATCCCCTGGTAACGTTCAGAGTATGTTGTCTCCTACTAGCAGCACCATATCCCCATGTAACGTTCAGAGTATGTTGTATCGCACTAGCAGCACCATATCCCCTGGTAACGTTCAGAGTATGTTGTCTCCCACTAGCAGCACCAAATCCCCATGTAACACTCAGAGTATGTTGTCTCGCACTAGCAGCACCATATCCCCTGGTAACGTTCAGAGTATGTTGTCTCCCACTAGCAGCACCAAATCCCCATGTAACACTCAGAGTATGTTGTCTCCCACTAGCAGCACCATATCCCCTGGTAACGTTCAGAGTATGTTGTCTCGCACTAGCAGCACCATATCCCCTGGTAACGTTCAGAGTATGTTGTCTCCCACTAGCAGCACCATATCCACTGGTAACGTTCAGAGTATGTTGTCTCGCACTAGCAGCACCATATCCACTGGTAAAGTTCAGAGTATGTTGTCTCCCACTAGCAGCACCATATCCCCTGGTAATGTTCAGAGTATGTTGACGTTGGATGCAGCTTTTGGTAGAGAAATTAACATTCAAATTCTCTGACAACAGCTCTGGTGGACATTCTTGCAGTCAGCATGCCAGTTGCTCACGCTCCCTTAAAACTAGAGACATCTGTAGCATTGGGTTGTGTGACAGAACTGTACATTTTAAGAGTGGCCTTTTATTGTCCCCGGCACAAGGTTCACCTGTGTAATGATCATGCTTTTTAATCAGCTTCTTGATATGCCACACCTGTCAGGTGGTACTTCCCGTGGCTATGATAAGATTAGCTTTAATATGGCACATTTGTCTCTCTGCCCCATGGAAGAAGAGCATGTTTTAAAGTGGGGGGGGGGCCCTGCTCGGACCTTGCAGGGCCCCGTGAAACTGTGCTACACCACTGGGGTAGGTTGATTGCCTTGGTTTCGGTCACAGATTAAGCCCAATCCTGGACTGAAAGGCATTTTCAATGGAGTGTGGAGAATGAAACAGAGCCAGACATCTCTGTCTATGGCTGCCAGTGTCCTGTTGAACACCACTGCTCCTCCTCTCTACTTTCAAGGTGCTGTTCAATCAAAACTGCCTTCCGGATTTTGTGGAGGAGTCAAAACAATCTCCTTCCTCCTATTCACACAAAGTTGACCTGAATTCCACATTTTGTTTTGTTTCATGACTGTAGATATGGTTCTGAGAGCAGGAATTAAAACTTAGACAGCAGAGGAAGAATGCTGTTATTGTGTTTTACTTATCTGGTAAATCAGATTGCTGGGTTTGATTAAATGTGTTCTGTATTGTTCATAGTTTGAAACAAATGTTTGATTGCTCACTATCCTGGCCCCTCTCATTTCAGTATTTTAACTGGTATCAATAAAGGATAAATAAATAAATCCAAGAGTTTTACCACCAGTAATATTACAACTCCTTGTGACAATTGTCTAGAAAGGCCCACAGAACAGACAGGCACAGAGTAAGCTTTTCATTTTCTCAATGGAGGTTGGCCTAGTCTAAAAGAAGGGCTCGTCCGGGATTTGAACCCGGGACCTCTCGCACCCTAAGCGAGAATCATACCCCTAGACCAACGAGCCTGTCTGTAAAACGATACTGAGATTTGGAAAATCACTTAAATGCCACGCATGTACTGAAAACCTTGATTCTTCACTGGTACTGCACTGTCTTCTGGTGGTGCTGAGAGGTACTGCTGTCGATTTTGGGGCGTTTGGACAATGGCCACTCAAATCTGTAGATCAGGATTGCACGATAGGGAGACGAGAGCTGGTCGTTAATTTGCAATCAACTGGGGAATTAACAAAAAGGGAAGAGCGCTCTTTCTACAAATCTGATTTTAACCCTAACCTTAACTACACTGCTCACCTTGTGGCTAACCCTAACCTTAAATGAAGACCATAACATACATTTATTACGTCATAGACAATTTTGACTTTTGGGCTGTGGTAACTAATGACAATCACGAGAGCATGAGTTCTGCCAACTACGCGTATTCTACCCCAACATCTGTAACACTGGAGTTAAAATGGATGATACGATGTGTTATAAGAGAACAGGCATGTGGCTCGTTGGTCTAGGGGTATGATTCTCGCTTAGGGTGCGAGAGGTCCCGGGTTCAAATCCCGGACGAGCCCGTCTTTTAATGTGTCACTGTCACAATGGAAAACGACGTGGAAATTCTGATCAGCAATCATTTGACCAAAGCCTCCCACCACCACCTGAAAAGTTTCTTCCCCTGTGCTGTGGCCCTCACCAACAGGAAATCTGGCCCATAGAGACTGAAGGACTATGCACTCTGTGCTGCACACCACATCAAGCCATCTCTGAACTGCACACGAAATAACTGCACTATACTGCATTGCACTCTGTCCATCTCTCTGTATTTAGATATATTCATACTGATACTGTAAATATGTACATCTCCTGTATATCAACCGTATACCCACTATAACTCAACTGTATACCCACTGTGTTTCAACCGTATACCCACTATAACTCAACTGTATACCCACTGTATATCAACCGTATACCCACTATAACTCAACTGTATACCCACTGTGTTTCAACCGTTTACCTACTGTGTATACACTGTATGCTCACTGTATCAAGCGTATACCAACTGTACATTTGTATATCTGCTAATTCTATTACAGCTCTATGCTCACTCTACCTAGTTGTATATAATGTATGTTAACTTTGATTAAACTCTGCCTATAATTGTTTTTAAATTTAATTTAAACGATGTCTGGCTCCAACTCCTACTGGCTCCTACTAGTCTCCTACTAGCAGCACCATATCCCCATGTAACGTTCAGAGTATGTTGTCTCGCACTAGCAGCACCATATCCCCTGGTAACGTTCAGAGTATGTTGTCTCCCACTAGCAGCACCATATCCCCATGTAACGTTCAGAGTATGTTGTCTCCCACTAGCAGCACCATATCCCCTGGTAACGTTCAGAGTATGTTGTCTCCCACTAGCAGCACCATATCCCCTGGTAACGTTCAGAGTATGTTGTCTCCCACTAGCAGCACCATATCCCCTGGTAACGTTCAGAGTATGTTGTCTCCCACTAGCAGCACCATATCCCCATGTAACGTTCAGAGTATGTTGTCTCGCACTAGCAGCACCATATCCCCAAGTAACACTCTGAGTATGTTATCTCACACTAGCAGCACCAAATCCCCTGGTAAAGTTCAGAGTATGTTATCTCACACTAGCAGCACCATATCCCCTGGTAACGTTCAGAGTATGTTGTCTCCCACTAGCAGCACCATATCCCCTGGTAACGTTCAGAGTATGTTGTCTCCTACTAGCAGCACCATATCCCCATGTAACGTTCAGAGTATGTTGTATCGCACTAGCAGCACCATATCCCCTGGTAACGTTCAGAGTATGTTGTCTCCCACTAGCAGCACCAAATCCCCATGTAACACTCAGAGTATGTTGTCTCGCACTAGCAGCACCATATCCCCTGGTAACGTTCAGAGTATGTTGTCTCCCACTAGCAGCACCAAATCCCCATGTAACACTCAGAGTATGTTGTCTCCCACTAGCAGCACCATATCCCCTGGTAACGTTCAGAGTATGTTGTCTCGCACTAGCAGCACCATATCCCCTGGTAACGTTCAGAGTATGTTGTCTCCCACTAGCAGCACCATATCCACTGGTAACGTTCAGAGTATGTTGTCTCGCACTAGCAGCACCATATCCACTGGTAAAGTTCAGAGTATGTTGTCTCCCACTAGCAGCACCATATCCCCTGGTAATGTTCAGAGTATGTTGACGTTGGATGCAGCTTTTGGTAGAGAAATTAACATTCAAATTCTCTGACAACAGCTCTGGTGGACATTCTTGCAGTCAGCATGCCAGTTGCTCACGCTCCCTTAAAACTAGAGACATCTGTAGCATTGGGTTGTGTGACAGAACTGTACATTTTAAGAGTGGCCTTTTATTGTCCCCGGCACAAGGTTCACCTGTGTAATGATCATGCTTTTTAATCAGCTTCTTGATATGCCACACCTGTCAGGTGGTACTTCCCGTGGCTATGATAAGATTAGCTTTAATATGGCACATTTGTCTCTCTGCCCCATGGAAGAAGAGCATGTTTTAAAGTGGGGGGGGGGCCCTGCTTGGACCTTGCAGGGCCCCGTGAAACTGTGCTACACCACTGGGGTAGGTTGATTGCCTTGGTTTCGGTCACAGATTAAGCCCAATCCTGGACTGAAAGGCATTTTCAATGGAGTGTGGAGAATGAAACAGAGCCAGACATCTCTGTCTATGGCTGCCAGTGTCCTGTTGAACACCACTGCTCCTCCTCTCTACTTTCAAGGTGCTGTTCAATCAAAACTGCCTTCCGGATTTTGTGGAGGAGTCAAAACAATCTCCTTCCTCCTATTCACACAAAGTTGACCTGAATTCCACATTTTGTTTTGTTTCATGACTGTAGATATGGTTCTGAGAGCAGGAATTAAAACTTAGACAGCAGAGGAAGAATGCTGTTATTGTGTTTTACTTATCTGGTAAATCAGATTGCTGGGTTTGATTAAATGTGTTCTGTATTGTTCATAGTTTGAAACAAATGTTTGATTGCTCACTATCCTGGCCCCTCTCATTTCAGTATTATAACTGGTATCAATAAAGGATAAATAAATAAATCCAAGAGTTTTACCACCAGTAATATTACAACTCCTTGTGACAATTGTCTAGAAAGGCCCACAGAACAGACAGGCACAGAGTAAGCTTTTCATTTTCTCAATGGAGGTTGGCCTAGTCTAAAAGAAGGGCTCGTCCGGGATTTGAACCCGGGACCTCTCGCACCCTAAGCGAGAATCATACCCCTAGACCAACGAGCCTGTCTGTAAAACGATACTGAGATTTGGAAAATCACTTAAATGCCACGCATGTACTGAAAACCTTGATTCTTCACTGGTACTGCACTGTCTTCTGGTGGTGCTGAGAGGTACTGCTGTCGATTTTGGGGCGTTTGGACAATGGCCACTCAAATCTGTAGATCAGGATTGCACGATAGGGAGACGAGAGCTGGTCGTTAATTTGCAATCAACTGGGGAATTAACAAAAAGGGAAGAGCGCTCTTTCTACAAATCTGATTTTAACCCTAACCTTAACTACACTGCTCACCTTGTGGCTAACCCTAACCTTAAATGAAGACCATAACATACATTTATTACGTCATAGACAATTTTGACTTTTGGGCTGTGGTAACTAATGACAATCACGAGAGCATGAGTTCTGCCAACTACGCGTATTCTACCCCAACATCTGTAACACTGGAGTTAAAATGGATGATACGATGTGTTATAAGAGAACAGGCATGTGGCTCGTTGGTCTAGGGGTATGATTCTCGCTTAGGGTGCGAGAGGTCCCGGGTTCAAATCCCGGACGAGCCCGTCTTTTAATGTGTCACTGTCACAATGGAAAACGACGTGGAAATTCTGATCAGCAATCATTTGACCAAAGCCTCCCACCACCACCTGAAAAGTTTCTTCCCCTGTGCTGTGGCCCTCACCAACAGGAAATCTGGCCCATAGAGACTGAAGGACTATGCACTCTGTGCTGCACACCACATCATGCCATCTCTGAACTGCACTATACTGCATTGCACTCTGTCCATCTCTCTGTATTTAGATATATTCATACTGATACTGTAAATATGTACATCTCCTGTATATCAACCGTATACCCACTGTATATCAACCGTATACCGACTATAACTCAACTGTATACCCACTGTATATCAACCGTATACCCACTATAACTCAACTGTATACCCACTGTGTTTCAACCGTATACCCACTATATATCAACCGTATACCCACTATAACTCAACTGTATACCCACTGTATATCAACCGTATACCCACTATAACTCAACTGTATACCCACTGTGTTTCAACCGTTTACCTACTGTGTATACACCGTACGCTCACTGTATCAAGCGTATACCCACTGTACATTTGTATATCTGCTAATTATATTACAGCTCTATGCTCACTCTACCTAGTTGTATATAATGTATGTTAACTTTGATTAAATTCTGCCTATAATTTTTTTTAAATGTAATTTAAACGATGTCTGGCTCCTACTCCTACTGGCTCCTACTAGTCTCCTACTAGCAGCACCATATCCCCTGGTAACGTTCAGAGTATGTTGTCTCGCACTAGCAGCACCATATCCCCTGGTAACGTTCAGAGTATGTTGTCTCGCACTAGCAGCACCATATCCCCTGGTAACGTTCAGAGTATGTTGTCTCGCACTAGCAGCACCATATCCCCAAGTAACACTCTGAGTATGTTATCTCACACTAGCAGCACCATATCCACTGGTAAAGTTCAGAGTATGTTGTCTCACACTAGCAGCACCATATCCCCTGGTAATGTTCAGAGTATGTTGACGTTGGATGCAGCTTTTGGTAGAGAAATGAACATTCAAATTCTCTGACAACAGCTCTGGTGGACATTCCTGCAGTCAGAATGCCAGTTGCAAGCTCCCTTAAAACTCGAGACATCTGTAGCATTGGGTTGTGTGACAGAACAGAACATTTTAGAGTGGCCTTTTATTGTCCCCGGCACAAGGTTCACCTGTGTAATGATCATGCTTTTTAATCAGCTTCTTGATATGCCACACCTGTCAGGTGGTACTTCCCGTGGCTATGATAAGATTAGCTTTAATATGGCACATTTGTCTCTCTGCCCCATGGAAGAAGAGCATGTTTTAAAATGGGGGGGGGGGGGCCCTGCTTGGACCTTGCAGGGCCCCGTGAAACTGTGCTACACCACTGGGGTAGGTTGATTGCCTTGGTTTCGGTCACAGATTAAGCCCAATCCTGGACTGAAAGGCATTTTCAATGGAGTGTGGAGAATGAAACAGAGCCAGACATCTCTGTCTATGGCTGCCAGTGTCCTGTTGAACACCACTGCTCCTCCTCTCTACTTTCAAGGTGCTGTTCAATCAAAACTGCCTTCCGGATTTTGTGGAGGAGTCAAAACAATCTCCTTCCTCCTATTCACACAAAGTTGACCTGAATTCCACATTTTGTTTTGTTTCATGACTGTAGATATGGTTCTGAGAGCAGGAATTAAAACTTAGACAGCAGAGGAAGAAGGCTGTTTTTGTGTTTTACTTATCTGGTAAATCAGATTGCTGGGTTTGATTAAATGTGTTCTGTATTGTTCATAGTTTGAAACAAATGTTTGATTGCTCACTATCCTGGCCCCTCTCATTTCAGTATTATAACTGGTATCAATAAAGGATAAATAAATAAATCCAAGAGTTTTACCACCAGTAATATTACAACTCCTTGTGACAATTGTCTAGAAAGGCCCACAGAACAGACAGGCACAGAGTAAGCTTTTCATTTTCTCAATGGAGGTTGGCCTAGTCTAAAAGAAGAGCTTGTCCGGGATTTGAACCCGGGACCTCTCGCACCCTAAGCGAGAATCATACCCCTAGACCAACGAGCCTGTCTGTGAACTGATACTGAGATTTTGAAAATCACTTAAATGCCACGCATGTACTGAAAACCTTGATTCTTCACTGGTACTGCACTGTCTTCTGGTGGTGCTGAGAGGTACTGCTGTCGATTTTGGGGCGTTTGGACAATGGCCACTCAAATCTGTAGATCAGGATTGCACTATAGGGAGACGAGAGCTGGTCGTTAATTTGCAATCAACTGGGGAATTAACACAAAAGGAAGAGCGCCTGATTAGCATGTGAGAGGAAGCGCCACAAAGTCATCATTATGTCTAAACCCCGCCTATTTCTAAAAATGTTATTCTGCAAATCTGATTTTAACCCTAACCTTAACTACACTGCTCACCTTGTGGCTAACCCTAACCTTAAATGAAGACCAAAACATACATTTTTACATCATAGACAATTTTGACTTTATGGCTGTGGTAACTAATGACAATCACGAGAGCATGAGTTCTGCCAACTACGTGTATTCTACCCCAACATCTGTAACACTGGAGTTTAAATGGATGATAACATATGTTATAAAAGAACAGGCATGTGGCTCGTATGATTCTCGCTTAGGGTGCGAGAGGTCCTGGGTTCAAATCCCGGACGAGCCCGTCTTTTAATGTGTCACTGTCACAATGGAAAACGACGTGGAAATTCTGATCAGCAATCATTTGACCAAAGCCTCCCACCACCACCTGAAAAGTTTCTTCCCCTGTGCTGTGGCCCTCACCAACAGGAAATCTGGCCCATAGAGACTGAAGGACTATGCACTCTGTGCTGCACACCACATCAAGCCATCTCTGAACTGCACACAAAATAACTGCACTATACTGCATTGCACTCTGTCCATCTCTCTGTATTTAGATATATTCATACTGATACTGTAAATATGTACATCTCCTGTATATCAACCGTATACCCACTATAACTCAACTGTATACCCACTGTGTTTCAACCGTATACCCACTATAACTCAACTGTATACCCACTGTATATCAACCGTATACCCACTATAACTCAACTGTATACCCACTGTGTTTCAACCGTTTACCTACTGTGTATACACTGTATGCTCACTGTATCAAGCGTATACCAACTGTACATTTGTATATCTGCTAATTCTATTACAGCTCTATGCTCACTCTACCTAGTTGTATATAATGTATGTTAACTTTGATTAAACTCTGCCTATAATTGTTTTTAAATTTAATTTAAACGATGTCTGGCTCCAACTCCTACTGGCTCCTACTAGTCTCCTACTAGCAGCACCATATCCCCATGTAACGTTCAGAGTATGTTGTCTCGCACTAGCAGCACCATATCCCCTGGTAACGTTCAGAGTATGTTGTCTCCCACTAGCAGCACCATATCCCCATGTAACGTTCAGAGTATGTTGTCTCCCACTAGCAGCACCATATCCCCTGGTAACGTTCAGAGTATGTTGTCTCCCACTAGCAGCACCATATCCCCTGGTAACGTTCAGAGTATGTTGTCTCCCACTAGCAGCACCATATCCCCTGGTAACGTTCAGAGTATGTTGTCTCCCACTAGCAGCACCATATCCCCATGTAACGTTCAGAGTATGTTGTCTCGCACTAGCAGCACCATATCCCCAAGTAACACTCTGAGTATGTTATCTCACACTAGCAGCACCAAATCCCCTGGTAAAGTTCAGAGTATGTTATCTCACACTAGCAGCACCATATCCCCTGGTAACGTTCAGAGTATGTTGTCTCCCACTAGCAGCACCATATCCCCTGGTAACGTTCAGAGTATGTTGTCTCCTACTAGCAGCACCATATCCCCATGTAACGTTCAGAGTATGTTGTATCGCACTAGCAGCACCATATCCCCTGGTAACGTTCAGAGTATGTTGTCTCCCACTAGCAGCACCAAATCCCCATGTAACACTCAGAGTATGTTGTCTCGCACTAGCAGCACCATATCCCCTGGTAACGTTCAGAGTATGTTGTCTCCCACTAGCAGCACCAAATCCCCATGTAACACTCAGAGTATGTTGTCTCCCACTAGCAGCACCATATCCCCTGGTAACGTTCAGAGTATGTTGTCTCGCACTAGCAGCACCATATCCCCTGGTAACGTTCAGAGTATGTTGTCTCCCACTAGCAGCACCATATCCACTGGTAACGTTCAGAGTATGTTGTCTCGCACTAGCAGCACCATATCCACTGGTAAAGTTCAGAGTATGTTGTCTCCCACTAGCAGCACCATATCCCCTGGTAATGTTCAGAGTATGTTGACGTTGGATGCAGCTTTTGGTAGAGAAATTAACATTCAAATTCTCTGACAACAGCTCTGGTGGACATTCTTGCAGTCAGCATGCCAGTTGCTCACGCTCCCTTAAAACTAGAGACATCTGTAGCATTGGGTTGTGTGACAGAACTGTACATTTTAAGAGTGGCCTTTTATTGTCCCCGGCACAAGGTTCACCTGTGTAATGATCATGCTTTTTAATCAGCTTCTTGATATGCCACACCTGTCAGGTGGTACTTCCCGTGGCTATGATAAGATTAGCTTTAATATGGCACATTTGTCTCTCTGCCCCATGGAAGAAGAGCATGTTTTAAAGTGGGGGGGGGGCCCTGCTTGGACCTTGCAGGGCCCCGTGAAACTGTGCTACACCACTGGGGTAGGTTGATTGCCTTGGTTTCGGTCACAGATTAAGCCCAATCCTGGACTGAAAGGCATTTTCAATGGAGTGTGGAGAATGAAACAGAGCCAGACATCTCTGTCTATGGCTGCCAGTGTCCTGTTGAACACCACTGCTCCTCCTCTCTACTTTCAAGGTGCTGTTCAATCAAAACTGCCTTCCGGATTTTGTGGAGGAGTCAAAACAATCTCCTTCCTCCTATTCACACAAAGTTGACCTGAATTCCACATTTTGTTTTGTTTCATGACTGTAGATATGGTTCTGAGAGCAGGAATTAAAACTTAGACAGCAGAGGAAGAATGCTGTTATTGTGTTTTACTTATCTGGTAAATCAGATTGCTGGGTTTGATTAAATGTGTTCTGTATTGTTCATAGTTTGAAACAAATGTTTGATTGCTCACTATCCTGGCCCCTCTCATTTCAGTATTTTAACTGGTATCAATAAAGGATAAATAAATAAATCCAAGAGTTTTACCACCAGTAATATTACAACTCCTTGTGACAATTGTCTAGAAAGGCCCACAGAACAGACAGGCACAGAGTAAGCTTTTCATTTTCTCAATGGAGGTTGGCCTAGTCTAAAAGAAGGGCTCGTCCGGGATTTGAACCCGGGACCTCTCGCACCCTAAGCGAGAATCATACCCCTAGACCAACGAGCCTGTCTGTAAAACGATACTGAGATTTGGAAAATCACTTAAATGCCACGCATGTACTGAAAACCTTGATTCTTCACTGGTACTGCACTGTCTTCTGGTGGTGCTGAGAGGTACTGCTGTCGATTTTGGGGCGTTTGGACAATGGCCACTCAAATCTGTAGATCAGGATTGCACGATAGGGAGACGAGAGCTGGTCGTTAATTTGCAATCAACTGGGGAATTAACAAAAAGGGAAGAGCGCTCTTTCTACAAATCTGATTTTAACCCTAACCTTAACTACACTGCTCACCTTGTGGCTAACCCTAACCTTAAATGAAGACCATAACATACATTTATTACGTCATAGACAATTTTGACTTTTGGGCTGTGGTAACTAATGACAATCACGAGAGCATGAGTTCTGCCAACTACGCGTATTCTACCCCAACATCTGTAACACTGGAGTTAAAATGGATGATACGATGTGTTATAAGAGAACAGGCATGTGGCTCGTTGGTCTAGGGGTATGATTCTCGCTTAGGGTGCGAGAGGTCCCGGGTTCAAATCCCGGACGAGCCCGTCTTTTAATGTGTCACTGTCACAATGGAAAACGACGTGGAAATTCTGATCAGCAATCATTTGACCAAAGCCTCCCACCACCACCTGAAAAGTTTCTTCCCCTGTGCTGTGGCCCTCACCAACAGGAAATCTGGCCCATAGAGACTGAAGGACTATGCACTCTGTGCTGCACACCACATCAAGCCATCTCTGAACTGCACACAAAATAACTGCACTATACTGCATTGCACTCTGTCCATCTCTCTGTATTTAGATATATTCATACTGATACTGTAAATATGTACATCTCCTGTATATCAACCGTATACCCACTATAACTCAACTGTATACCCACTGTGTTTCAACCGTATACCCACTATAACTCAACTGTATACCCACTGTATATCAACCGTATACCCACTATAACTCAACTGTATACCCACTGTGTTTCAACCGTTTACCTACTGTGTATACACTGTATGCTCACTGTATCAAGCGTATACCAACTGTACATTTGTATATCTGCTAATTCTATTACAGCTCTATGCTCACTCTACCTAGTTGTATATAATGTATGTTAACTTTGATTAAACTCTGCCTATAATTGTTTTTAAATTTAATTTAAACGATGTCTGGCTCCAACTCCTACTGGCTCCTACTAGTCTCCTACTAGCAGCACCATATCCCCATGTAACGTTCAGAGTATGTTGTCTCGCACTAGCAGCACCATATCCCCTGGTAACGTTCAGAGTATGTTGTCTCCCACTAGCAGCACCATATCCCCATGTAACGTTCAGAGTATGTTGTCTCCCACTAGCAGCACCATATCCCCTGGTAACGTTCAGAGTATGTTGTCTCCCACTAGCAGCACCATATCCCCTGGTAACGTTCAGAGTATGTTGTCTCCCACTAGCAGCACCATATCCCCTGGTAACGTTCAGAGTATGTTGTCTCCCACTAGCAGCACCATATCCCCATGTAACGTTCAGAGTATGTTGTCTCGCACTAGCAGCACCATATCCCCAAGTAACACTCTGAGTATGTTATCTCACACTAGCAGCACCAAATCCCCTGGTAAAGTTCAGAGTATGTTATCTCACACTAGCAGCACCATATCCCCTGGTAACGTTCAGAGTATGTTGTCTCCCACTAGCAGCACCATATCCCCTGGTAACGTTCAGAGTATGTTGTCTCCTACTAGCAGCACCATATCCCCATGTAACGTTCAGAGTATGTTGTATCGCACTAGCAGCACCATATCCCCTGGTAACGTTCAGAGTATGTTGTCTCCCACTAGCAGCACCAAATCCCCATGTAACACTCAGAGTATGTTGTCTCGCACTAGCAGCACCATATCCCCTGGTAACGTTCAGAGTATGTTGTCTCCCACTAGCAGCACCAAATCCCCATGTAACACTCAGAGTATGTTGTCTCCCACTAGCAGCACCATATCCCCTGGTAACGTTCAGAGTATGTTGTCTCGCACTAGCAGCACCATATCCCCTGGTAACGTTCAGAGTATGTTGTCTCCCACTAGCAGCACCATATCCACTGGTAACGTTCAGAGTATGTTGTCTCGCACTAGCAGCACCATATCCACTGGTAAAGTTCAGAGTATGTTGTCTCCCACTAGCAGCACCATATCCCCTGGTAATGTTCAGAGTATGTTGACGTTGGATGCAGCTTTTGGTAGAGAAATTAACATTCAAATTCTCTGACAACAGCTCTGGTGGACATTCTTGCAGTCAGCATGCCAGTTGCTCACGCTCCCTTAAAACTAGAGACATCTGTAGCATTGGGTTGTGTGACAGAACTGTACATTTTAAGAGTGGCCTTTTATTGTCCCCGGCACAAGGTTCACCTGTGTAATGATCATGCTTTTTAATCAGCTTCTTGATATGCCACACCTGTCAGGTGGTACTTCCCGTGGCTATGATAAGATTAGCTTTAATATGGCACATTTGTCTCTCTGCCCCATGGAAGAAGAGCATGTTTTAAAGTGGGGGGGGGGCCCTGCTTGGACCTTGCAGGGCCCCGTGAAACTGTGCTACACCACTGGGGTAGGTTGATTGCCTTGGTTTCGGTCACAGATTAAGCCCAATCCTGGACTGAAAGGCATTTTCAATGGAGTGTGGAGAATGAAACAGAGCCAGACATCTCTGTCTATGGCTGCCAGTGTCCTGTTGAACACCACTGCTCCTCCTCTCTACTTTCAAGGTGCTGTTCAATCAAAACTGCCTTCCGGATTTTGTGGAGGAGTCAAAACAATCTCCTTCCTCCTATTCACACAAAGTTGACCTGAATTCCACATTTTGTTTTGTTTCATGACTGTAGATATGGTTCTGAGAGCAGGAATTAAAACTTAGACAGCAGAGGAAGAATGCTGTTATTGTGTTTTACTTATCTGGTAAATCAGATTGCTGGGTTTGATTAAATGTGTTCTGTATTGTTCATAGTTTGAAACAAATGTTTGATTGCTCACTATCCTGGCCCCTCTCATTTCAGTATTATAACTGGTATCAATAAAGGATAAATAAATAAATCCAAGAGTTTTACCACCAGTAATATTACAACTCCTTGTGACAATTGTCTAGAAAGGCCCACAGAACAGACAGGCACAGAGTAAGCTTTTCATTTTCTCAATGGAGGTTGGCCTAGTCTAAAAGAAGGGCTCGTCCGGGATTTGAACCCGGGACCTCTCGCACCCTAAGCGAGAATCATACCCCTAGACCAACGAGCCTGTCTGTAAAACGATACTGAGATTTGGAAAATCACTTAAATGCCACGCATGTACTGAAAACCTTGATTCTTCACTGGTACTGCACTGTCTTCTGGTGGTGCTGAGAGGTACTGCTGTCGATTTTGGGGCGTTTGGACAATGGCCACTCAAATCTGTAGATCAGGATTGCACGATAGGGAGACGAGAGCTGGTCGTTAATTTGCAATCAACTGGGGAATTAACAAAAAGGGAAGAGCGCTCTTTCTACAAATCTGATTTTAACCCTAACCTTAACTACACTGCTCACCTTGTGGCTAACCCTAACCTTAAATGAAGACCATAACATACATTTATTACGTCATAGACAATTTTGACTTTTGGGCTGTGGTAACTAATGACAATCACGAGAGCATGAGTTCTGCCAACTACGCGTATTCTACCCCAACATCTGTAACACTGGAGTTAAAATGGATGATACGATGTGTTATAAGAGAACAGGCATGTGGCTCGTTGGTCTAGGGGTATGATTCTCGCTTAGGGTGCGAGAGGTCCCGGGTTCAAATCCCGGACGAGCCCGTCTTTTAATGTGTCACTGTCACAATGGAAAACGACGTGGAAATTCTGATCAGCAATCATTTGACCAAAGCCTCCCACCACCACCTGAAAAGTTTCTTCCCCTGTGCTGTGGCCCTCACCAACAGGAAATCTGGCCCATAGAGACTGAAGGACTATGCACTCTGTGCTGCACACCACATCAAGCCATCTCTGAACTGCACACAAAATAACTGCACTATACTGCATTGCACTCTGTCCATCTCTCTGTATTTAGATATATTCATACTGATACTGTAAATATGTACATCTCCTGTATATCAACCGTATACCCACTATAACTCAACTGTATACCCACTGTGTTTCAACCGTATACCCACTATAACTCAACTGTATACCCACTGTATATCAACCGTATACCCACTATAACTCAACTGTATACCCACTGTGTTTCAACCGTTTACCTACTGTGTATACACTGTATGCTCACTGTATCAAGCGTATACCAACTGTACATTTGTATATCTGCTAATTCTATTACAGCTCTATGCTCACTCTACCTAGTTGTATATAATGTATGTTAACTTTGATTAAACTCTGCCTATAATTGTTTTTAAATTTAATTTAAACGATGTCTGGCTCCAACTCCTACTGGCTCCTACTAGTCTCCTACTAGCAGCACCATATCCCCATGTAACGTTCAGAGTATGTTGTCTCGCACTAGCAGCACCATATCCCCTGGTAACGTTCAGAGTATGTTGTCTCCCACTAGCAGCACCATATCCCCATGTAACGTTCAGAGTATGTTGTCTCCCACTAGCAGCACCATATCCCCTGGTAACGTTCAGAGTATGTTGTCTCCCACTAGCAGCACCATATCCCCTGGTAACGTTCAGAGTATGTTGTCTCCCACTAGCAGCACCATATCCCCTGGTAACGTTCAGAGTATGTTGTCTCCCACTAGCAGCACCATATCCCCATGTAACGTTCAGAGTATGTTGTCTCGCACTAGCAGCACCATATCCCCAAGTAACACTCTGAGTATGTTATCTCACACTAGCAGCACCAAATCCCCTGGTAAAGTTCAGAGTATGTTATCTCACACTAGCAGCACCATATCCCCTGGTAACGTTCAGAGTATGTTGTCTCCCACTAGCAGCACCATATCCCCTGGTAACGTTCAGAGTATGTTGTCTCCTACTAGCAGCACCATATCCCCATGTAACGTTCAGAGTATGTTGTATCGCACTAGCAGCACCATATCCCCTGGTAACGTTCAGAGTATGTTGTCTCCCACTAGCAGCACCAAATCCCCATGTAACACTCAGAGTATGTTGTCTCGCACTAGCAGCACCATATCCCCTGGTAACGTTCAGAGTATGTTGTCTCCCACTAGCAGCACCAAATCCCCATGTAACACTCAGAGTATGTTGTCTCCCACTAGCAGCACCATATCCCCTGGTAACGTTCAGAGTATGTTGTCTCGCACTAGCAGCACCATATCCCCTGGTAACGTTCAGAGTATGTTGTCTCCCACTAGCAGCACCATATCCACTGGTAACGTTCAGAGTATGTTGTCTCGCACTAGCAGCACCATATCCACTGGTAAAGTTCAGAGTATGTTGTCTCCCACTAGCAGCACCATATCCCCTGGTAATGTTCAGAGTATGTTGACGTTGGATGCAGCTTTTGGTAGAGAAATTAACATTCAAATTCTCTGACAACAGCTCTGGTGGACATTCTTGCAGTCAGCATGCCAGTTGCTCACGCTCCCTTAAAACTAGAGACATCTGTAGCATTGGGTTGTGTGACAGAACTGTACATTTTAAGAGTGGCCTTTTATTGTCCCCGGCACAAGGTTCACCTGTGTAATGATCATGCTTTTTAATCAGCTTCTTGATATGCCACACCTGTCAGGTGGTACTTCCCGTGGCTATGATAAGATTAGCTTTAATATGGCACATTTGTCTCTCTGCCCCATGGAAGAAGAGCATGTTTTAAAGTGGGGGGGGGGGCCCTGCTTGGACCTTGCAGGGCCCCGTGAAACTGTGCTACACCACTGGGGTAGGTTGATTGCCTTGGTTTCGGTCACAGATTAAGCCCAATCCTGGACTGAAAGGCATTTTCAATGGAGTGTGGAGAATGAAACAGAGCCAGACATCTCTGTCTATGGCTGCCAGTGTCCTGTTGAACACCACTGCTCCTCCTCTCTACTTTCAAGGTGCTGTTCAATCAAAACTGCCTTCCGGATTTTGTGGAGGAGTCAAAACAATCTCCTTCCTCCTATTCACACAAAGTTGACCTGAATTCCACATTTTGTTTTGTTTCATGACTGTAGATATGGTTCTGAGAGCAGGAATTAAAACTTAGACAGCAGAGGAAGAATGCTGTTATTGTGTTTTACTTATCTGGTAAATCAGATTGCTGGGTTTGATTAAATGTGTTCTGTATTGTTCATAGTTTGAAACAAATGTTTGATTGCTCACTATCCTGGCCCCTCTCATTTCAGTATTATAACTGGTATCAATAAAGGATAAATAAATAAATCCAAGAGTTTTACCACCAGTAATATTACAACTCCTTGTGACAATTGTCTAGAAAGGCCCACAGAACAGACAGGCACAGAGTAAGCTTTTCATTTTCTCAATGGAGGTTGGCCTAGTCTAAAAGAAGGGCTCGTCCGGGATTTGAACCCGGGACCTCTCGCACCCTAAGCGAGAATCATACCCCTAGACCAACGAGCCTGTCTGTAAAACGATACTGAGATTTGGAAAATCACTTAAATGCCACGCATGTACTGAAAACCTTGATTCTTCACTGGTACTGCACTGTCTTCTGGTGGTGCTGAGAGGTACTGCTGTCGATTTTGGGGCGTTTGGACAATGGCCACTCAAATCTGTAGATCAGGATTGCACGATAGGGAGACGAGAGCTGGTCGTTAATTTGCAATCAACTGGGGAATTAACAAAAAGGGAAGAGCGCTCTTTCTACAAATCTGATTTTAACCCTAACCTTAACTACACTGCTCACCTTGTGGCTAACCCTAACCTTAAATGAAGACCATAACATACATTTTTACGTCATAGACAATTTTTACTTTTGGGCTGTGGTAACTAATGACAATCACGAGAGCATGAGTTCTGCCAACTACGCGTATTCTACCCCAACATCTGTAACACTGGAGTTTAAATGGATGATAACATATGTTATAAAAGAACAGGCATGTGGCTCGTATGACTCTCGCTTAGGGTGCGAGAGGTCCCGGGTTCAAATCCCGGACGAGCCCGTCTTTTAATGTGTCACTGTCACAATGGAAAACGACGTGGAAATTCTGATCAGCAATCATTTGACCAAAGCCTCCCACCACCACCTGAAAAGTTTCTTCCCCTGGGCTGTGGCCCTCACCAACAGGAAATCTGGCCCATAGAGACTGAAGGACTATGCACTCTGTGCTGCACACCACATCATGCCATCTCTGAACTGCACTATACTGCATTGCACTCTGTCCATCTCTCTGTATTTAGATATATTCATACTGATACTGTAAATATGTACATCTCCTGTATATCAACCGTATACCCACTGTATATCAACCGTATACCGACTATAACTCAACTGTATACCCACTGTATATCAACCGTATACCCACTATAACTCAACTGTATACCCACTGTGTTTCAACCGTATACCCACTATATATCAACCGTATACCCACTATAACTCAACTGTATACCCACTGTATATCAACCGTATACCCACTATAACTCAACTGTATACCCACTGTGTTTCAACCGTTTACCTACTGTGTATACACCGTACGCTCACTGTATCAAGCGTATACCCACTGTACATTTGTATATCTGCTAATTATATTACAGCTCTATGCTCACTCTACCTAGTTGTATATAATGTATGTTAACTTTGATTAAATTCTGCCTATAATTTTTTTTAAATGTAATTTAAACGATGTCTGGCTCCTACTCCTACTGGCTCCTACTAGTCTCCTACTAGCAGCACCATATCCCCTGGTAACGTTCAGAGTATGTTGTCTCGCACTAGCAGCACCATATCCCCTGGTAACGTTCAGAGTATGTTGTCTCGCACTAGCAGCACCATATCCCCTGGTAACGTTCAGAGTATGTTGTCTCGCACTAGCAGCACCATATCCCCAAGTAACACTCTGAGTATGTTATCTCACACTAGCAGCACCATATCCACTGGTAAAGTTCAGAGTATGTTGTCTCCCACTAGCAGCACCATATCCCCTGGTAATGTTCAGAGTATGTTGACGTTGGATGCAGCTTTTGGTAGAGAAATGAACATTCAAATTCTCTGACAACAGCTCTGGTGGACATTCCTGCAGTCAGAATGCCAGTTGCAAGCTCCCTTAAAACTCGAGACATCTGTAGCATTGGGTTGTGTGACAGAACAGAACATTTTAGAGTGGCCTTTTATTGTCCCCGGCACAAGGTTCACCTGTGTAATGATCATGCTTTTTAATCAGCTTCTTGATATGCCACACCTGTCAGGTGGTACTTCCCGTGGCTATGATAAGATTAGCTTTAATATGGCACATTTGTCTCTCTGCCCCATGGAAGAAGAGCATGTTTTAAAATGGGGGGGGGGGGGGCCCTGCTTGGACCTTGCAGGGCCCCGTGAAACTGTGCTACACCACTGGGGTAGGTTGATTGCCTTGGTTTCGGTCACAGATTAAGCCCAATCCTGGACTGAAAGGCATTTTCAATGGAGTGTGGAGAATGAAACAGAGCCAGACATCTCTGTCTATGGCTGCCAGTGTCCTGTTGAACACCACTGCTCCTCCTCTCTACTTTCAAGGTGCTGTTCAATCAAAACTGCCTTCCGGATTTTGTGGAGGAGTCAAAACAATCTCCTTCCTCCTATTCACACAAAGTTGACCTGAATTCCACATTTTGTTTTGTTTCATGACTGTAGATATGGTTCTGAGAGCAGGAATTAAAACTTAGACAGCAGAGGAAGAAGGCTGTTTTTGTGTTTTACTTATCTGGTAAATCAGATTGCTGGGTTTGATTAAATGTGTTCTGTATTGTTCATAGTTTGAAACAAATGTTTGATTGCTCACTATCCTGGCCCCTCTCATTTCAGTATTATAACTGGTATCAATAAAGGATAAATAAATAAATCCAAGAGTTTTACCACCAGTAATATTACAACTCCTTGTGACAATTGTCTAGAAAGGCCCACAGAACAGACAGGCACAGAGTAAGCTTTTCATTTTCTCAATGGAGGTTGGCCTAGTCTAAAAGAAGAGCTTGTCCGGGATTTGAACCCGGGACCTCTCGCACCCTAAGCGAGAATCATACCCCTAGACCAACGAGCCTGTCTGTGAAATGATACTGAGATTTTGAAAATCACTTAAATGCCACGCATGTACTGAAAACCTTGATTCTTCACTGGTACTGCACTGTCTTCTGGTGGTGCTGAGAGGTACTGCTGTCGATTTTGGGGCGTTTGGACAATGGCCACTCAAATCTGTAGATCAGGATTGCACTATAGGGAGACGAGAGCTGGTCGTTAATTTGCAATCAACTGGGGAATTAACACAAAAGGAAGAGCGCCTGATTAGCATGTGAGAGGAAGCGCCACAAAGTCATCATTATGTCTAAACCCCGCCTATTTCTAAAAATGTTATTCTGCAAATCTGATTTTAACCCTAACCTTAACTACACTGCTCACCTTGTGGCTAACCCTAACCTTAAATGAAGACCAAAACATACATTTTTACGTCATAGACAATTTTGACTTTATGGCTGTGGTAACTAATGACAATCACGAGAGCATGAGTTCTGCCAACTACGTGTATTCTACCCCAACATCTGTAACACTGGAGTTTAAATGGATGATAACATATGTTATAAAAGAACAGGCATGTGGCTCGTATGATTCTCGCTTAGGGTGCGAGAGGTCCTGGGTTCAAATCCCGGACGAGCCCGTCTTTTAATGTGTCACTGTCACAATGGAAAACGACGTGGAAATTCTGATCAGCAATCATTTGACCAAAGCCTCCCACCACCACCTGAAAAGTTTCTTCCCCTGTGCTGTGGCCCTCACCAACAGGAAATCTGGCCCATAGAGACTGAAGGACTATGCACTCTGTGCTGCACACCACATCAAGCCATCTCTGAACTGCACACAAAATAACTGCACTATACTGCATTGCACTCTGTCCATCTCTCTGTATTTAGATATATTCATACTGATACTGTAAATATGTACATCTCCTGTATATCAACCGTATACCCACTATAACTCAACTGTATACCCACTGTGTTTCAACCGTATACCCACTATAACTCAACTGTATACCCACTGTATATCAACCGTATACCCACTATAACTCAACTGTATACCCACTGTGTTTCAACCGTTTACCTACTGTGTATACACTGTATGCTCACTGTATCAAGCGTATACCAACTGTACATTTGTATATCTGCTAATTCTATTACAGCTCTATGCTCACTCTACCTAGTTGTATATAATGTATGTTAACTTTGATTAAACTCTGCCTATAATTGTTTTTAAATTTAATTTAAACGATGTCTGGCTCCAACTCCTACTGGCTCCTACTAGTCTCCTACTAGCAGCACCATATCCCCATGTAACGTTCAGAGTATGTTGTCTCGCACTAGCAGCACCATATCCCCTGGTAACGTTCAGAGTATGTTGTCTCCCACTAGCAGCACCATATCCCCATGTAACGTTCAGAGTATGTTGTCTCCCACTAGCAGCACCATATCCCCTGGTAACGTTCAGAGTATGTTGTCTCCCACTAGCAGCACCATATCCCCTGGTAACGTTCAGAGTATGTTGTCTCCCACTAGCAGCACCATATCCCCTGGTAACGTTCAGAGTATGTTGTCTCCCACTAGCAGCACCATATCCCCATGTAACGTTCAGAGTATGTTGTCTCGCACTAGCAGCACCATATCCCCAAGTAACACTCTGAGTATGTTATCTCACACTAGCAGCACCAAATCCCCTGGTAAAGTTCAGAGTATGTTATCTCACACTAGCAGCACCATATCCCCTGGTAACGTTCAGAGTATGTTGTCTCCCACTAGCAGCACCATATCCCCTGGTAACGTTCAGAGTATGTTGTCTCCTACTAGCAGCACCATATCCCCATGTAACGTTCAGAGTATGTTGTATCGCACTAGCAGCACCATATCCCCTGGTAACGTTCAGAGTATGTTGTCTCCCACTAGCAGCACCAAATCCCCATGTAACACTCAGAGTATGTTGTCTCGCACTAGCAGCACCATATCCCCTGGTAACGTTCAGAGTATGTTGTCTCCCACTAGCAGCACCAAATCCCCATGTAACACTCAGAGTATGTTGTCTCCCACTAGCAGCACCATATCCCCTGGTAACGTTCAGAGTATGTTGTCTCGCACTAGCAGCACCATATCCCCTGGTAACGTTCAGAGTATGTTGTCTCCCACTAGCAGCACCATATCCACTGGTAACGTTCAGAGTATGTTGTCTCGCACTAGCAGCACCATATCCACTGGTAAAGTTCAGAGTATGTTGTCTCCCACTAGCAGCACCATATCCCCTGGTAATGTTCAGAGTATGTTGACGTTGGATGCAGCTTTTGGTAGAGAAATTAACATTCAAATTCTCTGACAACAGCTCTGGTGGACATTCTTGCAGTCAGCATGCCAGTTGCTCACGCTCCCTTAAAACTAGAGACATCTGTAGCATTGGGTTGTGTGACAGAACTGTACATTTTAAGAGTGGCCTTTTATTGTCCCCGGCACAAGGTTCACCTGTGTAATGATCATGCTTTTTAATCAGCTTCTTGATATGCCACACCTGTCAGGTGGTACTTCCCGTGGCTATGATAAGATTAGCTTTAATATGGCACATTTGTCTCTCTGCCCCATGGAAGAAGAGCATGTTTTAAAGTGGGGGGGGGGGCCCTGCTTGGACCTTGCAGGGCCCCGTGAAACTGTGCTACACCACTGGGGTAGGTTGATTGCCTTGGTTTCGGTCACAGATTAAGCCCAATCCTGGACTGAAAGGCATTTTCAATGGAGTGTGGAGAATGAAACAGAGCCAGACATCTCTGTCTATGGCTGCCAGTGTCCTGTTGAACACCACTGCTCCTCCTCTCTACTTTCAAGGTGCTGTTCAATCAAAACTGCCTTCCGGATTTTGTGGAGGAGTCAAAACAATCTCCTTCCTCCTATTCACACAAAGTTGACCTGAATTCCACATTTTGTTTTGTTTCATGACTGTAGATATGGTTCTGAGAGCAGGAATTAAAACTTAGACAGCAGAGGAAGAATGCTGTTATTGTGTTTTACTTATCTGGTAAATCAGATTGCTGGGTTTGATTAAATGTGTTCTGTATTGTTCATAGTTTGAAACAAATGTTTGATTGCTCACTATCCTGGCCCCTCTCATTTCAGTATTATAACTGGTATCAATAAAGGATAAATAAATAAATCCAAGAGTTTTACCACCAGTAATATTACAACTCCTTGTGACAATTGTCTAGAAAGGCCCACAGAACAGACAGGCACAGAGTAAGCTTTTCATTTTCTCAATGGAGGTTGGCCTAGTCTAAAAGAAGGGCTCGTCCGGGATTTGAACCCGGGACCTCTCGCACCCTAAGCGAGAATCATACCCCTAGACCAACGAGCCTGTCTGTAAAACAATACTGAGATTTGGAAAATCACTTAAATGCCACGCATGTACTGAAAACCTTGATTCTTCACTGGTACTGCACTGTCTTCTGGTGGTGCTGAGAGGTACTGCTGTCGATTTTGGGGCGTTTGGACAATGGCCACTCAAATCTGTAGATCAGGATTGCACGATAGGGAGACGAGAGCTGGTCGTTAATTTGCAATCAACTGGGGAATTAACAAAAAGGGAAGAGCGCTCTTTCTACAAATCTGATTTTAACCCTAACCTTAACTACACTGCTCACCTTGTGGCTAACCCTAACCTTAAATGAAGACCATAACATACATTTATTACGTCATAGACAATTTTGACTTTTGGGCTGTGGTAACTAATGACAATCACGAGAGCATGAGTTCTGCCAACTACGCGTATTCTACCCCAACATCTGTAACACTGGAGTTAAAATGGATGATACGATGTGTTATAAGAGAACAGGCATGTGGCTCGTTGGTCTAGGGGTATGATTCTCGCTTAGGGTGCGAGAGGTCCCGGGTTCAAATCCCGGACGAGCCCGTCTTTTAATGTGTCACTGTCACAATGGAAAACGACGTGGAAATTCTGATCAGCAATCATTTGACCAAAGCCTCCCACCACCACCTGAAAAGTTTCTTCCCCTGGGCTGTGGCCCTCACCAACAGGAAATCTGGCCCATAGAGACTGAAGGACTATGCACTCTGTGCTGCACACCACATCATGCCATCTCTGAACTGCACTATACTGCATTGCACTCTGTCCATCTCTCTGTATTTAGATATATTCATACTGATACTGTAAATATGTACATCTCCTGTATATCAACCGTATACCCACTGTATATCAACCGTATACCGACTATAACTCAACTGTATACCCACTGTATATCAACCGTATACCCACTATAACTCAACTGTATACCCACTGTGTTTCAACCGTATACCCACTATATATCAACCGTATACCCACTATAACTCAACTGTATACCCACTGTATATCAACCGTATACCCACTATAACTCAACTGTATACCCACTGTGTTTCAACCGTTTACCTACTGTGTATACACTGTATGCTCACTGTATCAAGCGTATACCAACTGTACATTTGTATATCTGCTAATTCTATTACAGCTCTATGCTCACTCTACCTAGTTGTATATAATGTATGTTAACTTTGATTAAACTCTGCCTATAATTGTTTTTAAATTTAATTTAAACGATGTCTGGCTCCAACTCCTACTGGCTCCTACTAGTCTCCTACTAGCAGCACCATATCCCCATGTAACGTTCAGAGTATGTTGTCTCGCACTAGCAGCACCATATCCCCTGGTAACGTTCAGAGTATGTTGTCTCCCACTAGCAGCACCATATCCCCATGTAACGTTCAGAGTATGTTGTCTCCCACTAGCAGCACCATATCCCCTGGTAACGTTCAGAGTATGTTGTCTCCCACTAGCAGCACCATATCCCCTGGTAACGTTCAGAGTATGTTGTCTCCCACTAGCAGCACCATATCCCCTGGTAACGTTCAGAGTATGTTGTCTCCCACTAGCAGCACCATATCCCCATGTAACGTTCAGAGTATGTTGTCTCGCACTAGCAGCACCATATCCCCAAGTAACACTCTGAGTATGTTATCTCACACTAGCAGCACCAAATCCCCTGGTAAAGTTCAGAGTATGTTATCTCACACTAGCAGCACCATATCCCCTGGTAACGTTCAGAGTATGTTGTCTCCCACTAGCAGCACCATATCCCCTGGTAACGTTCAGAGTATGTTGTCTCCTACTAGCAGCACCATATCCCCATGTAACGTTCAGAGTATGTTGTATCGCACTAGCAGCACCATATCCCCTGGTAACGTTCAGAGTATGTTGTCTCCCACTAGCAGCACCAAATCCCCATGTAACACTCAGAGTATGTTGTCTCGCACTAGCAGCACCATATCCCCTGGTAACGTTCAGAGTATGTTGTCTCCCACTAGCAGCACCAAATCCCCATGTAACACTCAGAGTATGTTGTCTCCCACTAGCAGCACCATATCCCCTGGTAACGTTCAGAGTATGTTGTCTCGCACTAGCAGCACCATATCCCCTGGTAACGTTCAGAGTATGTTGTCTCCCACTAGCAGCACCATATCCACTGGTAACGTTCAGAGTATGTTGTCTCGCACTAGCAGCACCATATCCACTGGTAAAGTTCAGAGTATGTTGTCTCCCACTAGCAGCACCATATCACCTGGTAATGTTCAGAGTATGTTGACGTTGGATGCAGCTTTTGGTAGAGAAATTAACATTCAAATTCTCTGACAACAGCTCTGGTGGACATTCTTGCAGTCAGCATGCCAGTTGCTCACGCTCCCTTAAAACTAGAGACATCTGTAGCATTGGGTTGTGTGACAGAACTGTACATTTTAAGAGTGGCCTTTTATTGTCCCCGGCACAAGGTTCACCTGTGTAATGATCATGCTTTTTAATCAGCTTCTTGATATGCCACACCTGTCAGGTGGTACTTCCCGTGGCTATGATAAGATTAGCTTTAATATGGCACATTTGTCTCTCTGCCCCATGGAAGAAGAGCATGTTTTAAAGTGGGGGGGGGGCCCTGCTTGGACCTTGCAGGGCCCCGTGAAACTGTGCTACACCACTGGGGTAGGTTGATTGCCTTGGTTTCGGTCACAGATTAAGCCCAATCCTGGACTGAAAGGCATTTTCAATGGAGTGTGGAGAATGAAACAGAGCCAGACATCTCTGTCTATGGCTGCCAGTGTCCTGTTGAACACCACTGCTCCTCCTCTCTACTTTCAAGGTGCTGTTCAATCAAAACTGCCTTCCGGATTTTGTGGAGGAGTCAAAACAATCTCCTTCCTCCTATTCACACAAAGTTGACCTGAATTCCACATTTTGTTTTGTTTCATGACTGTAGATATGGTTCTGAGAGCAGGAATTAAAACTTAGACAGCAGAGGAAGAATGCTGTTATTGTGTTTTACTTATCTGGTAAATCAGATTGCTGGGTTTGATTAAATGTGTTCTGTATTGTTCATAGTTTGAAACAAATGTTTGATTGCTCACTATCCTGGCCCCTCTCATTTCAGTATTATAACTGGTATCAATAAAGGATAAATAAATAAATCCAAGAGTTTTACCACCAGTAATATTACAACTCCTTGTGACAATTGTCTAGAAAGGCCCACAGAACAGACAGGCACAGAGTAAGCTTTTCATTTTCTCAATGGAGGTTGGCCTAGTCTAAAAGAAGGGCTCGTCCGGGATTTGAACCCGGGACCTCTCGCACCCTAAGCGAGAATCATACCCCTAGACCAACGAGCCTGTCTGTAAAACGATACTGAGATTTGGAAAATCACTTAAATGCCACGCATGTACTGAAAACCTTGATTCTTCACTGGTACTGCACTGTCTTCTGGTGGTGCTGAGAGGTACTGCTGTCGATTTTGGGGCGTTTGGACAATGGCCACTCAAATCTGTAGATCAGGATTGCACGATAGGGAGACGAGAGCTGGTCGTTAATTTGCAATCAACTGGGGAATTAACAAAAAGGGAAGAGCGCTCTTTCTACAAATCTGATTTTAACCCTAACCTTAACTACACTGCTCACCTTGTGGCTAACCCTAACCTTAAATGAAGACCATAACATACATTTATTACGTCATAGACAATTTTGACTTTTGGGCTGTGGTAACTAATGACAATCACGAGAGCATGAGTTCTGCCAACTACGCGTATTCTACCCCAACATCTGTAACACTGGAGTTAAAATGGATGATACGATGTGTTATAAGAGAACAGGCATGTGGCTCGTTGGTCTAGGGGTATGATTCTCGCTTAGGGTGCGAGAGGTCCCGGGTTCAAATCCCGGACGAGCCCGTCTTTTAATGTGTCAATGGAAAACGATGTAGAAATTCTGATCAGCAATCATTTGACCAAAGCCTCCCACCACCACCTGAAAAGTTTCTTCCCCTGGGCTGTGGCCCTCACCAACAGGAAATCTGGCCCATAGAGACTGAAGGACTATGCACTCTGTGCTGCACACCACATCAAGCCATCTCTGAACTGCACACAAAATAACTGCACTATACTGCATTGCACTCTGTCCATCTCTCTGTATTTAGATATATTCATACTGATACTGTAAATATGTACATCTCCTGTATATCAACCGTATACCCACTGTATATCAACCGTATATCCACTATAACTCAACTGTATACCCACTGTGTTTCATCTGGACAAGAGGAATACCTAAGAAGGCTGTTCATTGACTATAACTCAGCATTCAACACCATAGTGTTGGGTGGAAAGTTTTAAGTTCCTCGGCGTACACATCACTGACAAACTGAAATGGTCCACCCACACAGACAATGTGGTGAAGAAGGTGCAACAGCGCCTCTTCAACCTCAGGTAGCTGAAGCAATTTGGCTTGTCATCTAAAACCCTCACAAACTTTTACAGATGTACAATTGAGAGCATCCTGTCGGGCTGTATCACCGCCTGGTATGGCAAGTGTTCCGCCCACAACCGTAAGGCTCTCCAGACGATAGTGAGGTCTGCACAACGCATCACCGGTGGGAAAACTACCTGCCCTCCAGGACACCTACACCACCCGATGTCACAGGAAGGCCAAAAAGATAATCAAGGACAACAACCACCCGAGCCACTGCCTGATCACCCCTGCTACCATCCAGAAGGTGAGGTCAGTACAGGTGCATCAAAGCTGGGACTGAGAGACTGAAAAACAGCTTCTATCTCAAGGCCATCAGACTGCTAAACAGTAATCACTAGCACAGAGAAGCTGCTGCCAACACACAGACTTGAAATCACTGGCCACTTTAATAAATGGAACACTGGCCACTTTAATAAATCTTTTTTTTTTTATAATTTTTTTTTAAATATTTTTTTTATTTTTAATAAATGGAACACTGGTCACGTTAATAAATGGAAAACTGGTCACTTTAATAAATGGAACACTGGTCACTTTAATAAATGGAACACTGGTCACTTTAATAAATGGAACACTGGTCTCTTTAATAAATGGAACACTGGTCACTTTAATAAATGGAACACTGGCCACTTTAATAAATGGAACACTGGTCACTTTAATAAATGGAACACTGGTCACTTTAATAAATGGAACACTGGTCACTTTAATAAATGGAACACTGGTCACTTTAATAAATGGAACACTGGTCACTTTAATAAATGGAACACTGGCCACTTTAATAAATGGAACACTGGTCACTTTAATAAATGGAACACTGGCCACTTTAATAAATGGAACACTGGTCACTTTAATAAATGGAACACTGGTCACTTTAATAAATGGAACACTGGTCACTTTAATAAATGGAACACTGGTCACTTTAATAAATGGAACACTGGTCACGTTAATAAATGGAACACTGGTCACTTTAATAAATGGAACACTGGTCACTTTAATAAATGGAACACTGGTCACTTTAATAAATGGAACACTGGTCACTTTAATAAATGGAACACTGGCCACTTTAATAAATGGAACACTGGTCACTTTAATAAATGGAACACTGGTCACTTTAATAAATGGAACACTGGTCACTTTAATAAATGGAACACTGGTCACTTTAATAAATGGAACACTGGTCACTTTAATAAATGGAACACTGGCCACTTTAATAAATGGAACACTGGTCACTTTAATAAATGGAACACTGGTCACGTTAATAAATGGAACACTGGTCACTTTAATCATGTTTACATATCATTACTCATCTCATATGTATATATTGTATTCTATACTATCTATTGCATCTTGCCTGTGTCGCTCTGTCATTGCTCATCCATGTATTTATATATTCTTATTCCATTCCTTTACTTAGATCTGTGTGTATTATGTAGTTGTTGTGGAATTGTAAGACATTACTTGTTAGATATTGCTGCACATGTCGGAACTAGAAGCACAAGCATTTCGCTACACTCGCAATAACATCTGCTAACATCTGCTATTTGAAGTAACACTCAAGAGTACGTTGTCTCGACACAAACAGCACCATATTACCAAGTAACAAATCAAATCACATTTATTTGTCACATACACATGGTTAGCAGATGTTAATGCGAGTGTAGCGAAATGCTTGTGCTTCTAGTTACGACAATGCAGTAATAACCAACGAGTAATCTAACCTAACAATTCCAAAACTACTACCTTATACACACAAGTGTAAAGGGATAAAGAATATGTACATAAAGATATATGAATGAGTGATGGTACAGAACGGCATAAGCAAGATGCAGTAGATGGTATCGAGTACAGTATATACATATGAGATGAGTAATGTAGGGTATGTAAACAAAGTGGCATAGTTTAAAGTGGCTAGTGATACATGTATTACATAAATATGCAGTAGATGATATAGAGTACAGTATATACATATGAGATGAGTAATGTAGGGTATGTAAACATGATATTAAGTAGCATTGTTTAAAGTGGCTAGTGATATATTTTACATCAATTTCCATCAATTCCCATTATTAAAGTGGCTGGAGTTGAGTCAGTGTGTTGGCAGCAGCCACTCAATGTTAGTGGTGGCTGTTTAACAGTCTGATGGCCTTGAGATAGAAGCTGTTTTTCAGTCTCTCGGTCCCAGCTTTGATGCACCTGTACTGACCTTGCCTTCTGGATGATAGCGGGGTGAAAAGGCATTGGCTCGGGTGGTTGTTGTCCTTGATGATCTTTATGGCCTTCCTGTGACATCGGGTGGTGTAGGTGTCCTGGAGGGCAGGTAGTTTGCCCCCGGTGATGCGTTGTGCAGACCTCACTACCCTCTGGAGAGCCTTACGGTTGTGGGCGGAGCAGTTGCCGTACCAGGCGGTGACACAGCCTGACAGGATGCTCTCGATTGTGCATCTGTAAAAGTTTGTGAGTGCTTTTGGTGACAAGCCAAATTTCTTCAGCCTCCTGCGGTTGAAGAGGCGCTGCTGCGCCTTCTTCACAACGCTGTCTGTGTGGGTGGACCAATTCAGTTTGTCCGTGATGTGTACACCGAGGAACTTAAAACGTACTACCCTCTCCACTACTGTCCCATCGATGTGGATAGGGGGGTGCTCCCTCTGTTGTTTCCTGAAGTCCAAAATAGTCTCCTTTGTTTTGTTGACGTTGAGTGTGAGGTTATTTTCCTGACACCACACTCCGAGGGCCCTCACCTCCTCCCTGTAGGCCGTCTCGTCGTTGTTGGTAATCAAGCCTACCACTGTAGTGTCGTCCGTAAACTTGATGATTGAGTTGGAGGCGTGCATGGCCACGCAGTCGTGGGTGAACATTTAGAGTATTTGTAAATGTGCTTGGTGAATAAAGATGATTCTGATTTGTACAAGCCTAGTCAAATGGATTCAGATTGTTGTGTGGATTGAAGATTTCACCTTTATTTAACCAGGTGGGCTAGTTGAGAACAAGTTATAATTTGCAGCTGCGAAGATACACTGTTTCTTCATTCACTTCAGATGTAAAAAAAAAAATTAACCAAAGGAACAATCATATAATTGTGTAAATGTATATAAAGCTGTTCATACTGTATTTGACACCAACACACTTCTCTGCAGTAGATGGCGTGATGAGCATTCCGAACTGAAACATTATCCAACCACGCGAATAAGAAATCCCCCACACGCGCATGCGCATTTACAGACCGGAAAGCGTAATTGCGTCGAGCGGAAACTGCTACGTCCTTTCTGAAGCGGACTGCCATCATGGTGAGTTCGCAATGAAGCTTGTGGAGTTTGAAAAAATGATTAAATAAAAATATTCCTTATTGTTAAGCACCCTCAACTGATTTGTAAATACATAGTGTATCGTTATGTTCGCTTTATTAGCGTTTAAAGTTTTGAAGAAAATAGTTTCGATGGGTTTTGGACATAATAAAAATGTCGGCTGTTCCGCATGCTACAACGTGGTGAAGAACAGGCCGATAATCAGTAGACTAGCGTTAGTCAACTATCGAGTTCAGGCAGCGCCAGCATCAAACTAATTGGAAGAGCGAACTCAGAGTTGTTTCTGTATTTGTTTTCTTAGTTTGTTTTTTTGTCGTTCCACGGCCATATGTAAACTAGCTAACGGTAGTTGCGTTTTCTGCTAGCGTGCTAGGCTTAGGGATATGTTACTAGTACCACTCCGGTACAGTTTGTTAGCGTCTATACACTTCTCGGTATTGTTGTTTTCCCACAAACTAATAGCCATGTCCCAAATGTAAATCACAATTTGGAAAACGTGTAGCTAGCTAACCACGATAACCCATCTACGTTTTTGACAGTGTCGAGAGGGTTATAAGAAAGTAGTTAGCTAGTGACCCACGTCTACCGAAGTGTTTTGTCCGTCAGTAGGCTGGACAACAGAGTCAAAATTCACCCAAAGCGTAAAAAAAAGTCAGAACGTGGTTAAGCTGGAACACTAGCGCGAGCCCATAGCAAATGAATGGTGTCGAATGTTCAGAGCCTGTTTTGACTGGAGTGACGCTTATAATTCAATTTCACCTAAATGACACCAACATGTATCCCCCTCCGTTTTTAACATTTTACCACTACAATCTTAGGACCAAACTGAAAAGTAACTAGTGTAGAAAGTAAACATCCGCACATCTGTGGTGCCAGGTGTGCATAACGAGAAAGTAGGGTAAAAAAATGTTTGCAACTTTTGGTTATTTCTGATCTAGCGATTGATGACAGCTGAGCACGCTGCCCAACCTTGTGTAATTACAAAGAGGAGATTATCCTGATTTTTAAAATGGTGTCCGGCTAGAAAAAAATATATATACACGATGCGAGATATTTGGCGAAATATACCAGCATGCCTCTCCAAAACAGTGGGGGAGCTTAGCGTTCCAAGGCTAACGGGTATTTCGGGGCTGGCGTTGGATGAGTACTGAGTAAACTGCCCAGCCTTACATAATTAGAGAGAGAGATTATCAAATTTAAAAAATGGTGTCCAATTGAAGAAAAAATGTACACATTGCGAGATATTTGGCAAAATAGAAATACATACCTATATTTCCCTATAGTAAACAATTGGGACGACTACCACATTTCCATGAGTGATTTGTTAACATTTTAACTACAAGCAACGTGGGCAGATCTCATTGCCAACCATAGCAAAGCAGGCGTTGTAACGTAGAATAAACAGGGAAATATAACATTCAGAAGGTGAGTTGGTGCTCATTAGAACTAATGGGAGCTGGCAGGGTGAAAAAATGCCCCGAAATAAGGCCTTTTTCGTGATTCAATTAAGCAACTGGGACATATGGTAATATTATGAAACTGGGTTCCACAGCAACAACAAAAAAAGCATTGTTAAAAGTGTCCAGGCTATCATAATTCTCTTTTCTGGATCTTTGTCTACCAAGCTAGTTAACAACACTTATTTGTTGCAGGTGTTCAAGCGCTACGTTGAGATTGGCCGCGTTGCTTACATCTCTTTCGGGCCCCACGCAGGCAGCCTGGTGGCCATCGTTGATGTCATTGACCAAAACAGAGTAAGCATAGCATTGATGATATCCTGACTTTATGCCAGAGGTCTCCAACTCTCTTCCTTTTAAGTTACTGGTTGTTCAGGCTTGTTCCAACACTGCAGTAACATATCAGATTCACATGATCAACTAGTCAAGTCTTCTTTCTGGCCTGGAATTGGTTGACTGTTGTTGCTGCAGGGCTGGAGCATGAGCCCGGCTCCAAACCAGTACCTAAAACACCTAGTCTGGTAGCGGTTGTTTGTCTGTCTTTTATCCACCAACACTTTCCCAGAGTCCTGCTTCAAAGTGTCCGATGAGTTAACCAAAAACTCCCCACGGTGTGAGTGGTAGAGCCATGTTGTTGGCGTAAGCTAACACATTTTAAGAACGGTTCAACTCAGCATAGACATGTTTTAATTAAACTGGCTGTGGTGTGTTTGTCTTAGGCATTGGTGGATGGTCCCTGCACAGGGGTGAAGAGACAGTCAATGCCTTTCAAGTGCATGCAGCTCACTGACTACGTCATCAAAGTTCCACACAGGTGAGTGAGAGAACCTCGAGTTGTATTTACTAGGAACCAAGCAGAAGCAAACTGAATGAAACAGGGAAGGTACCTACTGAACTCTGTCCAATATAAACTTATTTGCGTTGCAAGATGTTTCGCTACGGGTTGCACATTAATATTTTCCCGTCCTCGAGACCTTGATTGGTTCAGTCAGTTTTATTGCAGCTGAGCGGGTTCCAAAAACACATCCTCTCGCCTTTGAGTCGATAGTTACAGACCTACTGCAATAGCCTCACAGAACACAATACCATTGGTTCTTCTCTGCCCATTTCGATCCTCTGAGCCATAACCCTTCCTGTGTTGCAGCGCTCGTCAGAAGTTTGTGAGACGCGCCTGGGAAAAGGCCCAAGTCACTGAGAAGTGGGCAGAAAGCAACTGGGCCAAGAAGATCGAAGCCAGGCAAAAGGTACAGTGTGTTTTTAGAATACTTTTAAGCTGCTAATCAATAAGCAACTCTGTATGGGGTCTACATGTTTCTGACAGTCTCTGGACTAGTCCTTCTGTCTCCTTAATAGCCCTGGAGCTGTGTTTTTCTAAATGGGGGGGGGGGGGGGGGGGGGGGGGGGGGGTGGTGGTCTGCTTGTGGCTAACAGTTGGTTCCTTAATGGTTGTGGCTAAACATTTTATAGTTCAATAGGCTTTAGGTGAATCACTGCCCACAAACATTTGTCTTGCTTATGCTACTGCAATGTTTCTGCAACTCCAGGGTGGTATTCACAAAGAACCAAATGTGCTAAAAAAGGGGGAAGGACCTACCTGAATCTGTCCAATAAGCCAATATTTTGATGTAAACTGTTGTGTAACTGTTGTGTGTGTCTCTGCAGAGGGCCCAGATGTCCGACTTTGATCGCTTTAAGGTGATGAAAGCCAAAAAGATGGTGAGTGGAGAAAACGCTCAGATGATTCATTATTGTATTGAATATTTTGGGTTTCACATTACATGTAAAACAACATGTATGTTTTATTTGAATCCCCAAACACATGAAGGGTTTTAATGTATGTGACAATACAACCTAATGGGTCGGGGAAATTCTTATTTGCATATAGTGGTAAGTGATAAAATACATTTCCTGAATGATTTGACTGGTCACTGATTTGCTGTTTGTGTCCACAGAGGAACAAGGTCATCAAGCATGAGGTGAAAAGGCTGCAGAAAGAGGCAGCGAAGAAGGCGTGATCTGTCATTAATAAATCCTCTGGTTGAATTGTTCTCCTCTCTCTGGTCTTTACTACTGCTGCACACCTGTCAATCACAGCATAGGGCTAGCTATCGCTTCGATCACACAGACAGCATCCTTGCGTAAAATAATACGCAGGGTCATCGGGATACGTGTGCAACAACAGTTCAACATTCACCTTCTGCTACCATTTCTGTCAAGCCCGTCTACACATACAGTCTGATGCATACGTTCCATAAATCCAACACCACAAAGAACGCATTGCAACGTAATGCTGCAAGGCAAACGCAACGTTTCATTGGAAACGAATGTAATTCTGTTGTACAAAAATGCAATGATGCTGTCGGTGTGATGTAAGAGTAAAGACACATTTCTAGATCACACTTAGAAACGTTGCAACTTAAAAAAAAATAAAAAAAAATGTAAACCAGGTGTGCCTATATCATTACACACAGCGACGAGGAACATTAGAGCAGCGGGTAGCCGTCCGATCCCACCTGACTAGATAATCGAATGTAATTTTGCATTTTTAGTCTACATGTTGAATCGCTACTGTTCGTTGCAACCCAGAAGGTGATTGCTACGTTTACTGCAGTCGTCTGCTGCTTTGAGACGTCATTTTTGCGGTGTCTGTTGAAGGCACAACCAACTCGTGTTTCTCAAGGTGAAATGTTACAGAATATAAAACAAAACATGATAAGAGCAAGTGAATGAAATCAAATTTGATTTGTCACATGCGCCGAATACAACACGTTTAACACCTTACAGTGAAATGCTTACTTACGAGCCCCTAACCAACAATGTCGTTTCGAAAAATACAGATGAGATTTAAGGTAACAAGTGACAGTTAAAGAGCAGCAGTGAAGAGACTATACAGGGGGGGTACCGGTACAGCGTCAATATGCGGGGGGCACCGGTTAGTTGAGGTAGTATGTACCACTGATATTATGATTGTATAATCTGCATTGCAGACCAGCAGTTTGTTCTCCTGAAACGCCTTGACAACTAGTGCAGGTCACAATCTAACTGGCTGGGGGAGATGCAAGAGCCGACTTTAAAAAAAAAAATGTTTTTAAAGGGCTCACTTGAATAACAACACATTAACAAATCACTACTTTTATATGGTCACAACGGGTACATGTTCAGTTTTAAGTAATTCAATTGAGCGCATCCGTTTAAAATGGTAACTGGTGGAAACTGACACCCTGTATCAGATAATGGAATATGACGCCTGTTATGTTTGTTCCTTATATAATGACAAACCGGGGCGTAGGTTTAACTACTTTTAATGAACATATACTTCAGCTAGAAAACTCAATGTTTAGCCATGCAAGGCGTTCTTTAACCATCCGCGTAGCCTGCGGGTAACGTAGTCTAAATGTTATTAACGCAATACACAACGCCGTTGCTATGCTATTCTCCTTTAATGCAGTAGGTGGTGGTGAAAGATTGAGAAACTGGCAAATAAACTCAAATGTGCTTTTTTTGTTGTGGGGGATGCTTTTCTAAAGCCTAGTTCATATTGACAGTTAAGTGACTCAAACTTTTATATTTTATGATTCAAATCAGTGTTTCTTTCCTGCAGTCTGAACAACTATAAAAGCACATGGAATCAGATATTTCGCGCACACCCGTCGTTTCTAGGTCAACTTTCGTAGCCATGTCAGTGGATGACTGCTTTCTGAATAAACGCATCTGATTTTGGCCACTTGAAACGTGCTGTTTGGACAATCAGTATTCCAAAACGGATTTGCGCATAAGTGCTTGTTGTGTGAACAAGGCTTAGTGATCGAATAATGTGTGAACAGCAAAGGAGGGGTAGATGCGCCTCATCAAACGTTTGATAAATATACTAGATTTGTGTTCGCAATTCTAAATGAATGCGCTATGGGGGTAATATATCGTCAGTAGCACTTCCCTACTGTGTGTGGCTGATTCAAGTCTGTTTGTGCCACCTTCAACACCCTCCACCCTCAACAGGCATGTCTAGATGAGAAGAGTGGTGTTGTCGGGTTGGTGTTGCGTGGGGGAGGGAATGTAGGTTGGTATTGTGTTCGGGCGCTTCTCTCTCACACTGTGGTCAGGGTGAGAGAGAGGGGATGTGGAGGGGGGGGGGAACCAAAAATAGCACAAGCTGAGATACTGCCAGACTCAGGATAATAAGAGATGGGAGTGAGAACAACTCTGTTTCTATCTAACAGAAGATGAGATTGGGCGCTTTATGACACTCAAAGGAGGGATCCGTTGGCATTGTCTCGCTACAATGTTAAAAATCTGCGGTACACTGTTCTATCACCCAGTGTCTTCAAATGACCCGTTTTTAATGTCGAAATTTATGGTAGAAAAACCAACTGACGTTGGATGTATTTATTAGGGATCGGCGTTTGGACTGTTCTAATACTCCCGTTCTTTATTTTTTGTTGAATACTTGTCTGGGGAAAGAAAGTGCTTATTTATCTATATGCCAACAGATAGCAACAATGCTTTATTATAACCATTACAGATAACAAATCCTAATTGCTAATTTGCCCCATAAACACTGTAAAAAAAAGCATTAGGAACACCTGCTCTTTCCGTGTCATAGACTGACTAGGTGACAGCTATGGTTGTGTATGTGTGCCATTCGGAGGGTGAATGGGCAAGACAAAATATTTAAGTGCCCTTTGAACGGGTATGTTAGTAGGTGTAACGGATGTGAAACGGCTAGCTTAGTTAGCAGTGTGCGCTAAATAGCGTTTCAATCGGTGACGTCACTTGCTCTGAGACCTTGAAGTAGTTGTTCCCCTTGCTCTGCAAGGGCCGCGGCTTTTGTGGAGCGATGGGTAACGATGCTTCGTGGGTGACTGTTCTTGAGGGGACGGTCTAAACTTATACTGTTCCCCTTGTTACATTGCAAGGGGAACTACTACTTCAAGGTCTCAGAGCAAGTGACGTCACCGATTGAAACGCTATTTAGCGCACACTGCTAACTAAGCTATCCGTTTCACATCCGTTACATAGGCAGGGGCACAACTTTGATTTTAGAAGTGGGGGGGGGCGTAACTTTTTATTTTATTTTTTATATCCAGTGATAAACACTCCAAACAGCCTACCTGACCGCACGGAGGCGTCCACATCGTCCTAAAACAAACCATTGCCTCGTTTCGAATCACATTCCAATTATAAAACTGTGGGGGATAAAAAATGCAATTTCAGAATGTGGGGGGTGTCCCCAGTGAAAGTTGCGCTCCTGGTAGTGGGTGCCAAGAGCACCGGTTTGTGTCAAGAAATGGAACGCTGCTGGGGTTTTTTCAAACTCAACAGTTTCCCGTGTTTATCAAGAATAGTCCACCACCCAAAGGACATCCAGCCAACTTGACACAACTGTGGGATGCATTGGAGTCAAATGGGCCGGTATCCCTGTGGGAAAACTTTCGACACGTTGCTGAGTCCATGCTCTGACGAATTGAGGCTGTTCTGAATGCGAGAGGGGGTGCAATTCAATATTAGAAAGGTGATCCTAATATTTTGTACCCTCAGTCAATAAAAAAGCAACTGTCATTTAAGATTAATTTATTGAATCTGTAATATCAACTGGTTATATATCGTGGAACAAATCAAATCTAACTTCATTTGTCACAACCATCGAATACAACAGGTGTAGTAGACCTTACCGTAAAATGCTTACACACAAGCCCTTAACCAACAGTGCAGTTCAAGAAGAGTTAATAAAATATTTACCAAATAAACTAAAGTAAAAAAATAAATAAAAAGTAACAAAATAACATAACAATAACGAGGCTATATACAGGGGGTACAGAGTCAATGTGGAGACTATATACAGGGGGTACCGGTACAGAGTCAATGTGGAGGCTATATACAGGGGGTACTGTTACTGAGTCAATGTGCCGGGGGTACAGGTTAATTGAGGTAATTTGTACATGTAGGTAGGGGTGAAGTGACTGTGCATAGATTATAAACAGAGAGTAGCAGCAGTGTACAAAACAGATGGGGGGGGGGGGGGGGTCAATTTAATAGTCTGGTGGCCATTTGACTAATTGTTCAGCAGTCTTATGGCTTGGGGGGTAGAAGCTGTTAAGGAGCTTTTTGGGCCTAGACTTGGTGCTCCGGTACCACTTGCCGTGCGGTTGCTGAGAAAATAGTCTATGACTTGGGTGACTGGAGTCTGACAATTTTATGGGCTTTCCCCTGACACCGCCTATTATAAAGGTCCTGGATGGCAGGAAGCTTGGCCCCAGCGATGTACTGCGCCTTACGGTCAGATGCCGAGCAGTTCCCATACCAGGCGGTGATGCAACTGGTCAGGATGCTCTTGATGGTGCAGCTGTAGAACATTTTGAGGATCTGGGGACCCATGCCAAATCTTTTCAGTCTCCTAAGGGTGAAAAAGTTTTGTCGTGCCCTCTTCACAACTGTCTTGGTGTGTTTGGATCATGATAGTTAGTTGGTGATGTGGACACCGAGGAACTTGATACTCTCGACCCGCTCCACTACAGCCCGTTGATATTAATGGAGGCCTGTTCGGCCCGCCTTTTCCTATAATCCCCGATCAGCTCATTTGTCTTGCTCACATTGAGGGAGAGGTTGTTCTGGCACCACACTGCCAGTTCTCTGACCTCCCTATAGGCTGTCTCATCATTGTCAGGGATCAGGCCTACCACTGTTGTGTTATCAGCAAACTTAATCATGGTGTTGGAATAGTTTTTGGCCACGCAGTCATGGCTGAACAGGGAGTACAGGAGATGAGCATGCATCCTTGTGGGGCCCCCGTGTTGAGGATCAGATGCCGAGCAGTTCCCATACCAGGCGGTGATGCAACTGGTCAGGATGCTCTTGATGGTGCAGACGTGGCAGACGTGTTGTTGCCTACCCTTACCACCGGGGTGGCCCGTCATGAAGTCCAGGATCCAGTTTAGCCTAATGGTTAGAGGGTTGTGCCAGTAACCGAAAGGTTGCTGGATCAAATCCCAGAGCTGACAAGGTAAAAATCTGTTGTTCTGCCCCTGAGCAAGGCAGTTAACCCTCTGTTCCCCGGGTGCCGAAGAAGTGGATGTCGATTATGGCAGCCCCCCGCACATCTCTGATTCAGATGTTAAATGCAGAATACACATTTCAGTTGAATGCATTCAGTTGTACAACTGACTAGGTGTCCCCCTTTCCCTTCTCTCATAGTTAATGTGTGAACCAGGGATTAGCTCTCTCCTTTACCCTTAGTTTCTTGAACAGTGCATGATTATCTGCAATAGAGTTGAGCAGACAAGTAAAACAATTTAGGGCCTGATCTGAGTCAGAGATATCTGACAATTGTTGCTCATTGAAATTCGTATAATTTATCTTTGTAATAATGCAAGGCCAAGATTTAGGTAACTTTGCATCTCTTATGCAGGCAACGGGACAGTGGTCCACTAGCAAAAATTATATTGGCTGTATACTTATGAGGGGCGTTTGTTACAATAATATCCAAAAGAGTAGATCTATCAGAGTGTTTTAAAGTTGGTGCGGGTTGGTTCAGTTATCAGATGAGTTAGATTGAGCTCAATGCAGACATCTTTCAGCCTATCAGAATCTGGCATCAACCAATCCAGATTAAATTAATAATTCAGATTTAGCATAGTTAGATAGCAAGTCAGACAATCGGCTCACATGTTGAGGCAGAGGAAAGTCGATAAATTCCCACATGCGTAAACTGTGCATTATTACCAAGGCACACTTTTAGGACTAGACATTCAAATTGCTTTGGGACAGAGGTAGTGAGAACATTCTAAGTTGTCCTTTGTAAATATGGCGACACCTCCGACCTCTGTCAACTATGTCAGATTTTAAAAACATTATAACCAGTCAAAGACACAACAGTATCTAGTCTTATTTAGCCACGTTTCAGATATGACCAGAACGTCCACATTGGTTTGAGAGGCTACAGTTATAATCACACCACAGTGTTATATAATCACACCACAGTGTTATAATCACACCACAGTGTTATAATCACACCACAGTTATAATCACACCACAGTGTTATAATCACACCACAGTTATAATCACACCACAGTTATAATCACACCACGGTTATAATAACATAAGAGTTATAATCACACCACAGTTATAATCACACCACAGTTATAATCACACCACAGTTATAATCACACCACAGTGTTATAATCACACCACAGTTATAATCACACCACAGTTATAATCACCCCACAGTTATAATAACATAAGAGTTATATAAGAGTTATACCTTCTTACCCTTTGTACTGTTGTCTGCCCAATAATGTTTGTACCATGTTTTAGGGCTGCTACCATGTTGTATTGCTACCATGTTGTTGTAATTTTGTGTTGCTACCATGCTGTGTTGTCATGTGTTGCTGCCTTGCTATGTTGTTGTCTTAGGTCTCTCTTTATGTAGTGTTGTGTTGTCTCTGTTGTCGTGATGTGTGTTTTGTCCTATATTGATATGTTATTTTTATTTATTTATTTATTTATTTATCCCAGCCTCCGTCCCCGCAGGATGTCTTTTGCTGTTTAGTAGGCCGTCATTGTAAATAAGAATTTGTTCTTAACTGACTTGCCTAGTTAAGGTAAAATAAAAAAAATAACATCCATTTGAGATCAAACTTCTGTCATTTACCAGGGTACTTGTTGCGGGCCTGCAGTGTGATGATAATGCTGATCATTTATGGTTGGGGTTTCCTGAGTTGGAGTTGGGGGGTTGATAAGTCAATGTCTCAGCGCAGGCCTTGAAGTGCAAGCACAGATGATTTGGATGGACCCTCATCCTCTCTGTCTTTCTCTGTTTCCAACAGAGCTACCGTAGAATCGTAGCCAGTCGTGTAGTGCCAGCAGGGGATGATAGAGTTTGAAGAAACCCCAATCTGATCATGATGCTGTTCAATTTATTGAACGGAGTGAAGTGACGGATATCTAAAAAGCCCACATATGTAGCTAAAGCGAAGGATTAAATTGAAACTTTAGCGGGAGGGAAATTCAACACGGTCCCTGAGGTGAAGGATTAAATTGAAGCCTTAGCAGGTAGGAATCTCCACCTGGAGCTCATTTATGAGCTGAATGGTACGGTTGCTAGGGTGAAAACTGTGGTTGAGTTGAAGCCTTAGCTGGGAGGAATCTTCATCTGTAGCTAATTTTGTGAGCTGAACGGCACGGTTGTCAGGGTGAAAACTGTGATTGAGTCATGAGTTGTGTGGACCCCAGGAAGAGTAGCCGCAGCTTTGGCTATAGCTAACGAGGATCCCAATACAATAGTAAATGTTGCTAAACAGAAAGATAACTGGCATTGTGCTTGGATGTCTGCCCGTATCTATAGAGCTACAGAAGTGGTCCATTCACTGGGACTTTGGACCCGGGGTCTTTATAGAGCACAACATTAGAACTGTTGCATAATAACAGTGGGGTGACTGTTATATAGCAGTTTGACTATTGACACACTGAACCTGTGAACATGTACTCTCTTATATGCTCTTATCTGCTGCCTGATAAAGGAGTGGAGAGAGAGAGAGAGAGAGAGAAAGAGGGAGGGAGCCATACTCAATTCCTTCAGGTCTTGATATGTAATGAATGAATAAATCTATGAATTAATAAACTAATGCATTAATTTCAATAAATCAATCAATCACTGTACTTCATTGATCCCCCAAAAAAGGGAAAATTAGGTTTGCCGTCGGCTGCAGACAGGGAAGGTCACAGAAGTTCAGGATAGATGATTTTACAGATGATAGCATGCCCCTTTCCCATCCTTCAGCTCTAATACTAACAGCCCATAATACTATGGTCAGAACAAACCTGTATCCGTTTGTACTTTTGATTCCACTTTCAAAGACATCACGGGTCTCTGTGGCTACGCTGTTGCTAGGCTACGGCAATCAGGGGGGGTTGGGAGGGAGGATATATTGATGTGACAGGTGAGGTGATCGTCGAGATAGAGGTGACGGAAGAGTGCCAGTGTTGGGTGGGGATGTCTCCACATCAGACTATAAGAGAAGAATGTAGCGACTGGGGTTTGGGTTTTTCCACATGATAAGCGTGATGCTCTGAATAATTCCTTCAACAAACAATTGGAAAAGGAGACCTTCTTTCGTTTCACCAACTAAACCGTCCCATAGTGGTAGAGGGTGCTCACCCCCTGGACATTGTGTGCTGAAGATTGTACTTGTTCTCATGGGCTTTCTAATCACAAATAATTAGTTCTTCCTCCATTTGCTGGTGCAAGGAGTGAGATGGTTATAGAAAACGACCGAGACGACGGTGGTCGGGGTCGAGGTCATGCCCCCAGTGATGTATTTACAGCATTTATCTGAAAGATACTCACAGTATGTGGTGTCTGCCTGGACGTGGGGTATGTGGTTTCTGCCTGGGTGTGGGGTATGTGGTTTCTGCCTGGGTGTGGGGTATGTGGTTTCTGCCTGGGTGTGGGGTATGTGGTTTCTGCCTGGGTGTGGGGTATGTGGTTTCTGCCTGGGTGTGGGGTATGTGGTGTCTGCCTGGGTATGTGGTGTCTGCCTGGGTGTGGGGTATGTGGTGTCTGCCTGGGTATGTGGTATCTGCCTGGGTGTGGGGTATGTGGTGTCTGCCTGGGTGTGGGGTATGTGGTGTCTGCCTGGGTGTGGGGTATGTGGTGTCTGCCTGGGTGTGGGGTATGTGGTGTCTGCCTGGGTGTGGGGTATGTGGTTTCTGCCTGGGTGTGGGGTATGTGGTGTCTGCCTGGGTGTGGGGTATGTGGTGTCTGCCTGGGTGTGGGGTATGTGGTGTCTGCCTGGGTATGTGGTGTCTGCCTGGGTATGTGGTGTCTGCCTGGACGTGGGGTATGTGGTTTCTGCCTGGACGTGGGGTATGTGGTGTCTGCCTGGACGTGGGTTATGTGGTATCTGCCTGGGTGTGGGGTATGTGGTGTCTGCCTGGGTATGTGGTGTCTGCCTGGGTGTGGGTTATGTGGTATCTGCCTGGGCGTGGGGTATGTGGTGTTTGCCTCGTATGCTGTGGCTTCCTGGGAAGAATAAGTATTCAGAAAGTATTCACACCCCAATAAATGTGGAAAAAGTCAAGGGGTGTGAATACTTTCTGAAGGCACTGTAATTTCTTCCATCCTAGCCACATTTCCTCATCTGTTTACATGCACCTCCACTATATAAAGAGGTTTTGTTTCTTCCCTTATGCACTACGCTTTTCCGCATGCTAACTTTTATTATAAACTGGGTGGTTCGAGCCCTGAATGCTGATTGGCTGACAGCCGTGGTATATCAGACCTTATACCACGGGTACGACAAAACATTTGTTTGCACTGCTCTAATTATGTTGGTAATCAGTTTCTAATAGCAAAAGGTCACCGCTGGGATGGTTGTATATGGCCAATGTACCACAGCGCTGCGTCGTACCTAAGAACAGCCCTTATTGCTTAACTATACCACAGTTCAATATAGTCTACCAGTCTGTGTATCCTGCTCTCTATCCACCATTCATAGTGACAATAGTGGTAGGTGGATTGTTTGTCCAGATCTGCAATAGGCTAACTAGCAATCATACCACACATAAAAGCATCCAGAAGAACCAATAGGAATAGCTGATAGCGGAGAGGCCAGGTGCATCATTGCGCATAAAATAACAGTGACGACATGAGACAGCTCCGCCATTGATCTTGTTTAGGGACAATACAATGTTCCTTCCTAGACTAGCCTACAACACCACCATACAATGTTCCTTCCTAGACTAGCCTACAACACCACAATACAATGTTCCTTCCTAGACTAGCCTACAACACCACAATACAATGTTCCTTCCTAGACTAGCCTACAACACCACAATACAATGTTCCTTCCTAGACTAGCCTACAACACCACCATACAATGTTCCTTCCTAGACTAGCCTACAACACCACCATACAATGTTCCTTCCTAGACTAGCCTACAACACCACAATACAATGTTCCTTCCTAGACTAGCCTACAACACCACAATACAATGTTCCTTCCTAGACTAGCCTACAACACCACCATACAATGTTCCTTCCTAGACTAGCCTACAACACCACCATACAATGTTCCTTCCTAGACTAGCCTACAACACCACCATACAATGTTCCTTCCTAGACTAGCCTACAACACCACTATACAATGTTCCTTCCTAGACTAGCCTACAACACCACCATACAATGTTCCTTCCTAGACTAGCCTACAACACCACCATACAATGTTCCTTCCTAGACTAGCCTACAACACCACAATACAATGTTCCTTCCTAGACTAGCCTACAACACCACAATACAATGTTCCTTCCTAGACTAGCCTACAACACCACAATACAATGTTCCTTCCTAGACTAGCCTACAACACCACCATACAATGTTCCTTCCTAGACTAGCCTACAACACCACAATACAATGAATAATTGCGTTATTGTTTTCAAGTTAACAAACTGTCATGTATTGTCATGTTGTGTCTTTCTGTCCTTTCCTTTCACCCTGTCTCCCTCTGCTGGTCGTATTAGGTTACCTTTTCTCCCCCGCTTTCCCCCAGCTGTTCCTTGTCTCCTCTTCACTACCTCGTCACCCCTTCTCCCACCTGTTCCCCTTTTCCCTCTGATTAGTCCCCTATATCTCTCTCTGTTTTTGTTCCTGTCCTTGTCGGATTCTTGTTTGTTGTGTTTCATGCCTGAGCCAGACTATCGTCATGTTTGCTGTAACCTTGTCCTGTCCTGTCGGAATCTGCCGGTCTATCTGAGCCTACCTATGTTTGGTTATTAAAGAAGCTCTGTTTAAGTTAGTTCGCTTTTGGGTCCTCATTCACTCACCGTAACAGAAGAATCCGACCAAGAATGGACCCAGCGACTTCGGATCCTCTCCACTCAGCCGTCGAGATCCAGGGAGCGATGCTAGGCAGACACGAGCAGGAATTGTCTGCTGCTCGACATGCCGTTGAGACCCTGGCCACCCAAGTCTCCAACCTCACAGAACAGGTTCACCATCTCCGCCTCGATCCACCGGCCACTTCCAGGGCTTTCGAATCTCCGGAGCCCAGAATCAATAACCCGCCGTGTTACTCTGGGGAGCCCACTGAATGCCGCTCGTTCCTCACCCAGTGTGATATTGTGTTTTCTCTCCAGCCCAACACTTACTCCAGGAGCACTGCTCGTGTCGCCTACGTCATATCTCTCCTTATTGGACGGGCTCGTGAGTGGGGCACGGCAATCTGGGAGGCAAGGGCTGAGTGTACTAACCAGTATCAGGACTTTAAGGAGGAGATGATACGGGTTTTTGATCGATCTGTTTTTGGGGAGGAGGCTTCCAGGGCCCTGTCTTCCCTATGTCAAGGTAATCGATCCATAACAGACTACTCTATTGAGTTTCGCACTCTTGCTGCCTCCAGTGGCTGGAACGAGCCGGCTTTGCTCGCTCGTTTTCTGGAGGGTCTCCGCGCAGAGGTAAAGGATGAGATTCTCTCCCGGGAGGTCCCTTCCAGCGTGGATTCCCTGATTGAACTCGCTATTCGCATTGAGCGACGGGTTGATCTTCGTCACCGAGCTCGTGGAAAGGAGCTCGCGTTCTCCGTTGCCCCCCTCTCCGCATCACTACCATCTTCCTCTGCCGGCTCGGGAGCTGAGCCTATGCAGCTGGGAGGTATCCGCATCTCGACTAAGGAGAGGGAATGGAGAATCACCAACCCACTCTGTCTCTATTGCGGTTCTGCTGGTCATTTTGTCACTTCATGTCCAGTAAAAGCCAGAGCTCATCAGTAAGCGGAGGGCTACTGGTGAGCGCTACTACTCCTGTCTCTCCTTCAAGATCCTGCACTACCTTGTCGGTCCATCTACGCTGGACCGGTTCGTCAGCTTCCTGCAGTGCCTTAATAGACTCTGGGGCGGAGGGCTGTTTTATGGACGAGACCTGGGCTCGGGAACATGACATTCCTCTCAGACAGTTAAGGGAGTCCACGGCCTTGTTCGCCCTGGATGGTAGTCCCCTCCCCAGGATTCAGCGTGAGACGCTACCTTTAACCCTCACTGTTTCTGGTAATCATAGCGAAACCATTTCTTTTTTGATTTTTCGTTCACCTTTTACACCTGTTGTTTTGGGCCATCCCTGGCTAGTTTGTCATAATCCTTCCATTAATTGGTCTAGTAATTCTATCCTCTCCTGGAACGTCTCTTGTCATGTGAAATGTTTAATGTCTGCTATCCCTCCTGTTTCCTCTGTCTCTTCTTCACAGGAGGAGCCTGGTGATTTGACAGGGGTGCCGGAGGAATATCACGATCTGCGCACGGTGTTCAGTCGGTCCAGGGCCACCTCTCTTCCTCCACACCGGTCGTATGATTGTAGTATTGATCTCCTTCCGGGAACCACTCCCCCCCGGGGTAGACTATACTCTCTGTCGGCTCCCGAACGTAAGGCTCTCGAGGATTATTTGTCTGTAGCTCTTGACGCCGGTACCATAGTCCCCTCCTCCTCTCCCGCCGGAGCGGGGTTTTTTTTTGTCAAGAAGAAGGACGGGTCTCTGCGCCCCTGCATAGATTATCGAGGGCTGAATGACTTAACAGTTAAGAATCGTTATCCGCTTCCTCTTATGTCTTCAGCCTTCGAGATCCTGCAGGGAGCCAGGTTTTTCACTAAGTTGGACCTTCGTAACGCTTACCATCTCGTGCGCATCAGGGAGGGGGACGAGTGGAAGACGGCGTTTAACACTCCGTTAGGGCACTTTGAATACCGGGTTCTTCCTTTCGGCCTCGCTAACGCTCCAGCTGTCTTTCAGGCATTAGTCAATGATGTCCTGAGAGACATGCTGAACATCTTTGTTTTCGTTTACCTTGACGTTATCCTGATTTTTTCACCGTCACTCCAGATTCATCTTCAGCACGTTCGACGTGTCCTCCAGCGCCTTTTAGAGAATTGTATTTTTGTGAAGGCTGAGAAGTGCACTTTTCATGCCTCCTCCGTCACATTTCTCGGTTCTGTTATTTCCGCTGAAGGCATTAAGATGGATCCCGCTAAGGTCCAAGCTGTCATTGATTGGCCCGCCCCTAAGTCACGCGTCGAGCTGCAGCGCTTTCTCGGCTTCGCGAACTTCTATCGTCGTTTCATCCGTAATTTCGGTCAGGTGGCAGCTCCTCTCACAGCCCTTACTTCTGTCAAGACGTGCTTTAAGTGGTCCGTTTCCGCCCAGGGAGCTTTTGATCTCCTCAAGAATCGTTTTACATCCGCTCCTATCCTTGTTACACCTGACGTCTCTAGACAGTTCGTTGTCGAGGTTGACGCGTCAGAGGTGGGCGTGGGAGCCATTCTTTCTCAGCGCTCCCTCTCTGACGACAAGGTCCACCCATGCGCGTATTTTTCTCATCGCCTGTCGCCGTCGGAACGTAACTATGATGTGGGAAACCGCGAACTGCTCGCCATCCGGTTAGCCCTAGGCGAATGGCGACAGTGGTTGGAGGGGGCGACCGTTCCTTTTGTCGTTTGGACTGACCATAGGAACCTTGAGTACATCCGTTCTGCCAAACGACTTAATGCGCGTCAGGCGCGTTGGGCGCTGTTTTTCGCTCGTTTCGAGTTCGTGATTTCTTATCGTCCGGGCTCTAAGAACACCAAGCCTGATGCTTTATCTCGTCTCTTCAGTTCTTCAGTAGCCTCCACTGACCCCGAGGGGATTCTCCCTGAGGGGCGTGTTGTCGGGTTGACTGTCTGGGGAATTGAGAGGCAGGTAAAGCAAGCGCTCACTCACACTCCGTCGCCGCGCGCTTGTCCTAGGAACCTTCTTTTCGTTCCCGTTCCTACTCGTCTGGCCGTTCTTCAGTGGGCTCACTCTGCCAAGTTAGCCGGCCACCCTGGCGTTCGGGGTACGCTTGCTTCCATTCGCCAGCGTTTTTGGTGGCCCACCCGGGAGCATGACACGCGTCGTTTCGTGGCTGCTTGTTCGGTCTGCGCGCAGACTAAGTCCGGTAACTCCCCTCCTGCCGGCCGTCTCAGGCCGCTTCCCATTCCCTCTCGACCGTGGTCTCACATCGCCTTAGATTTTGTCACCGGACTGCCTTCGTCAGCGGGGAAGACTGTTATTCTTACGGTTGTCGATAGGTTCCCTAAGGCGGCTCATTTCATTCCCCTTGCTAAGCTTCCTTCTGCTAAAGAGACGGCACAAATCATCATCGAGAATGTTTTCAGAATTCATGGCCTTCCGTCAGACGTCGTTTCGGACAGAGGTCCACAATTCACGTCTCAATTTTGGAGGGAGTTTTGCCGTTTGATTGGGGCTTCCGTCAGTCTCTCTTCCGGCTTTCACCCCCAGTCTAACGGTCAAGCAGAACGGGCCAATCAGACTATTGGTCGCATCTTACGCAGTCTTTCTTTTCGCAACCCTGCGTCTTGGTCAGAACAGCTCCCCTGGGCAGAATACGCCCACAACTCGCTTCCTTCGTCTGCGACCGGGCTATCTCCTTTTCAGAGTAGCCTCGGGTACCAGCCTCCGCTGTTCTCATCTCAGTTCGCCGAGTCCAGCGTCCCCTCCGCTCAGGCTTTTGTCCAACGTTGCGAGCGCACCTGGAAGAGGGTCAGGTCTGCACTTTGCCGTTATAGGACGCAGACTGTGAGGGCTGCTAATAAGCGTAGAACTAAGAGTCCTAGATATTGTCGCGGTCAGAGAGTTTGGCTCTCCACTCAGAACCTTCCCCTTAAGACGGCTTCTCGCAAGTTGACCCCGCGGTTCATTGGTCCGTTCCGTATTTCTCGGGTCATTAATCCTGTCGCAGTTCGACTTCTTCTTCCGCGATACCTTCGTCGCGTCCACCCGGTCTTCCATGTCTCCTGTATTAAGCCCGTTCTTCGCGCCCCCGCTCGTCTCCCCCCCCCCCCCCCCCATCCTTGTCGAGGGCGCACCCATCTACAGGGTCCGCAGGATTTTGGACATGCGTCCTCGGGGCCGTGGTCACCAGTACCTCGTTGATTGGGAGGGGTACGGTCCTGAGGAGAGGAGTTGGGTTCCCTCTCGGGACGTGCTGGACCGTGCGCTGATCGAGGATTTCCTCCGTTGCCGCCAGGTTTCCTCCTCGAGTGCGCCAGGAGGCGCTCGGTGAGTGGGGGGGTACTGTCATGTATTGTCATGTTGTGTCTTTCTGTCCTTTCCTTTCACCCTGTCTCCCTCTGCTGGTCGTATTAGGTTACCTTTTCTCCCCCGCTTTCCCCCAGCTGTTCCTTGTCTCCTCTTGACTACCTCGTCACCCCTTCTCCCACCTGTTCCCCTTTTCCCTCTGATTAGTCCCCTATATCTCTCTCTGTTTTTGTTCCTGTCCTTGTCGGATTCTTGTTTGTTGTGTTTCATGCCTGAGCCAGACTATCGTCATGTTTGCTGTAACCTTGTCCTGTCCTGTCGGAATCTGCCGGTCTATCTGAGCCTACCTATGTTTGGTTATTAAAGAAGCTCTGTTTAAGTTAGTTCGCTTTTGGGTCCTCATTCACTCACCGTAACACAAACTGTAGATTGCAGTAAATTGTCCTTTGAATAACGACACAAAAGCCCTGTGATTTGAACGTTTCCTTCCATTTGGATCAGTTGTGGGTCTACTATAGGCCGTCATTGTAAATAAGAATTTGTTTGAATTTGTTTGACGTGTCTAGTTAAGTAAAATTAAAATATGGTTTATAAGGTCTAGAAAGGCACAGTAGCATGCCAGTCTGGCTGTATTTTTTTTAAAACTTCTGATACTGAGATGATCTGTCTGTTGCAGATCATAATTCTCCCAAATCGTCCTACTATAACTGGCCACAGGCAGTCCCATTTATTAAGGTGAGTTTAACACGGGCTCTGCCTCCTCTCCAATCAGAGCAGCTATTCCTCGCGCACCAAGAAACGAATGCTTCAATATAGACTAAATATTTGTCATTTTACTTTTTTAATTTAATTACCTTTTCTATGTGGTATAAACACAACCAGTCACATTGTTTTAATCTGATTAGGCTACTTCAAAAGTTTCCTGTAGGAATGTGCACATTCATACAAATTATAATTCCATCATCTGCAACATTCTCTTGATGTCAAAAAAGGTTCCATCCAGCCTTTTCATGGGACTAAAGTACATGTCAGATACAAACATGTGATGACAGGCTTGGTGGAAACAGCACATTTGTAGGTAAACATCGAGTAAGACTAGGGGTGTTAACGCCTGGTGTCCTTGATAAATTCCCAGTCTGGCCCTCATACTATCATGACCACTTAATCATCCCCAGCTTCCAATTGGCTCATTCACCCCCCCCCCCTTCCTCTCCCCTGTAACTATTCCCCAGGTTTTATTGCTGTAAATGAGAATGTGTTCTCAGTCAATTTACCTGGTAAAATAAGGTTGATTTAAAAAAAAATTTAACTAAACAAAATACGCTAGACAAGTGGGAATAATTTAGTCAGTAAAATTAATTATGTGAGAAATGGCGGTGATGACGCTGTCACGCCCTGGCCTTAGTTATCTTTGTTTTCTTCATTATTTTGGTTAGGCCAGGGTGTGACATGGGTGATGTATGGTTTTTGTCTTATCTAGGGTGTTTGTTTTGTCTAGGGTTTTTTGTAAGTTTATGGGGCTGTTTCCTTCCTAGGTTAATTTATGTCTATGGTTGCCTAGATTGGTTCTCAATTAGAGGCAGCTTGTCTATCGTTGTCTCTGATTGGGAACCATATTTAGGCAGCCATATTCTTTGTGTATTTTGGTGGGTGATTGTTTCCTGTGTCAGTGTTTGTGCCACACGGGACTGGTTCTTTGCCAGTTCACGTTATTATTTTGTATTTGTGTTCATGTTTAGTTTTTCTTATTAAAAACCACGGACACCGACCACGCTGCGTATTGGTCCGATCCTTGTTTCACCTCTTCAGAGGAAGAGGAGGAAATCTGCCGTGACAGATGCATTTAATGATTGAAATAATAACCATCATGTTGAAGTAAACTTGGGAGTCACATGTTGACATGTTGTGTGGTCTCCCACGAGAATGGAGCTTGATGCTCCATTCAATAGATATCGAGGGTCTTATTATTCTGGTGACACGATGATCGATACTTGGCTGCCGTTTGATAAATAAAAAGAATCTCAATCTTTTGTCCATAATAATCTCATCGTGTAGGCTATACCTGCACTGTATCTGTGAGATGTTGGCTAGAGCGCACGTGCCAATACCACAGTGGACAATTTGACAAAACCAAGAATTGAAAATGCCATATTTTTTATTTGGTACATGGGGATTTAACCCCAAAAGTTATTTTTTTGTGTGGATAATGTATTTACGCACAGACTTTTATCCACAACAAGTCAATTTGATGCAAACAAAACTCACATCTTGGTTTTTTTACAGATTTTTGAATATTCCCATGAAAATTGGTCACCAATTGGATGTTGCTATAGACAAACTTAAGCAGTGTTTCTCAGACTCTGTCCTCGGGACCCGAAAGAATATATATATATATAAAAATATATATATATATATATATATAAAAAAATTGAATCAGCTGTGTACGGTAAAAACCAAAACGTGTACCCAGGGGGGGCCCCTGGACCGAGTTTGGGAAACCCTGGTCTAAAGACTCAGGCAAGCGTGTTCGTCCAGTGTTACTTTGGTTATGCCCGCACATCATGGTACACCAGCAGCCCCAAACGTCTCAAGAATAAGCTACAGACCAGCCAAAACAAGCGTGTAAGAATTGTACTTACACATCCCCCCCTCATGCTCATCTGGAGGTCCAGCATTTTAAACAGCTAGGCCGGCTATCTGTGGATAAAGAGTAGTATTAATTCAGTTCCACAGAATTATCCCAGACTCAGACCCCAGGTACCAACTATTTTTCATTTGCTAGAAATGTCCACCAGCATAATACCAGAGCCAGAGACTGTAATATTCACTGTTTTAAATAAGAGTCTATCTGGTAAGAACAAACTACCACAGCAGCGCAAAGCCACTTCAGCATGATTTTGTGGCACAATCTTCCTTTTAAAATGAATGTCAAAAGCTGGCTAATGTGTGAACAGTAGAACCTGTTTTTTTGTGTGTATCTATGTATATACAGTATGTAATGTGTCTATATAATGTATCTATGTAGTGTAAATGTATATACAGTGGCAAGAAAAAGTATGTGAACCCTTTGGAATTATCTGGATTTCTGCATAAATTGGTCATCAAATTTGATATTTTCTTCATCCAAGTCCCAACAATAGACAAATACTGTCTGCTTCAACTAATAACACACAAATTATTGTATTTTTCTTGTCTATATTGAATACGTAATTTAAACATTCACAGTGTAGGTTGGAAAAAGTATGTGAACCCTTAGACTAATGACTTCTCCAAAAGCTAATTGGAGTCAGGAGTCAGCTAACCTGGAGTCCAATCAATGAGACGAGATTGAAGATGTTGGTGAGAGCTGCCTTGCTCTATAAAAAACTCACCACATTTGAGTTTGCTTTTCACAAGAAGCATTGCCTCATGTGAACCGTGCCTCTAACAAAAGAGATCTCAGAAGACCTAAGATTAAGAATTGTTGACTTGCATAAAAGCTGGAAAGGGTTATGAAAGTATCTCTAAAAGCCTTGATGTTCATTAGTCCACAGTAAGACAAATTGTCTATAAATGGAGAAAGATCAGCACTGTTGCTACTCTCCCTAGGAGTGGCCATCCTGCAAAGATGATTGCAAGAGCACAGTGCAGAATGCTCAACGAGGTTAAGAAGAATCCTAGAGTGTCAGCTAAAGACTTGCAGAAATCTCTGGAACACGCTAACGTTATTGTTGACGAGTCTACAAAACGTAAAACACTAAACAAGAATGGTGTTCATGGGTGGACACCATGGAAGAAGTCACTGCTGTCCAAAAAATGCTACACGTCTGACGTTTGCGAAAGAGCACCTGGATGTTCCACAGCGCTACTGGCAAAATATTCTGTGGACAGAGGAAACTACAGTTGAGTTGTTTGGAAGGAACACACAATACTATGTGGAGAAATAAAGGCACAGCAAACCAACATCAAAACCTCATCCTCACTGTAAAGTATGGTGGAGGGAGCATCATGGTTTGGGGCTGCTTTGCTGCCTCAGGGCCTGGACAGCTTGCTATCATCGATGGAAAAATGAATTCCCAAGTTTATCAAGACATTTTGCAGGAGAATGTTAGGCTATCTGTCCACCAATCGAAGCTCAACAGCAGTTGGGTGATGCAACAGGACAACGACCCAAACACAGAAGTAAATCAACAACAGAATGGCTTCAACAGAAGAAAATACGCCTTCTGGAGTGGCCCAGTCAGGGGGGGGGGGATTGAATCCGTTTTAGAATAAATCTGCAACGTAACAAAATGTGGAAAAAGTCAAGGGGTCTGAATACTTTTCTGAATGCACTGGGTCTTGTACTCAAGTATGACAGTTGTTTTAATAGTATATCCAGCAGGACTTAACAGGATGTACTGTACACACACTATGGTCGTGACGTTTTATGACAAATGTATGCAGAAATACAGATATTCCAATGGGTTCACATACTTTTTTTGCCACTGTATGCTATATATCTATGTAATGTGATGTACAGTATCTACAGTTGAAGTCAGAAGTTTACATACACTTAGGTTGGAGTCATTAAAACTAGTTTTTCAACCACTCCACAAATTTCTTGTTAACAAATGATAGTTTTGGGAAGTTGGTTAGGACATCTACTTTGTGAATGACACAAGTAATTTTTCCAACAATTGTTTACAGACATATTATTTCACTTATAATTCACTGTATCACAATTCCAGTGGGTTTTGAGAAAAAATAAACAGTAAATACAACTATAGTAGTTATACATAGTTTACATGTAGTTTACATACACTAAGTTGACTGTGCCTTTAAACAGCTTGGAAAATTCCAGAATATGATGTCATGGCTTTAGAAGCTTCTGATAGGCTAATTGGCATCATGAGTCAATTGGAGGTGTACCTGTGGATGTATTTCAAGTCCTACCTTCAAACTCAGTGCGTCTTTGCTTGACATCATGAGAAAATCAAAAGAAATCAGTCAAGACCTCATAAAAAGAAGTCTGGTTCATCCTTGGGAGTAATTTCCAAATGCCTGAAGGTACGACGTTCATCTATACAAACAATAGTACGCAAGTATAAATACCATGGGACCACGCAGCCGTCATACCGCTCAGGAAGGAGACACATTCTGTCTCCTAGAGATGAACATACTTTGGTGCGAAAAGTGCAAATCAATCCCAGAACAGCAACGGACCTTGTGAAGATGCTGGAGGAAACCGGTACAAAAGTATCTATATCCACAGTAAAACGAGTCCTATATTGACATAACCTGAAAGGCCGCTCAGCAAGGAAGAAGCCACTGCTCCAAAACCGCCATGAAAAGCCAGTGTACAGTTTGCAACTGCACATGGGGACAAAGATCGCACTTTTTGGAGAAATATCCTCTGGTCTGATGAAACAAAAATAGAACTGTTTGGCCATGATGACCATCGTTATGTTTGGAGGAAAAAGGGGGAGGCTTGCAAGCCGAAGAACACCATCCCAACCGTGAAGCACGGGGGTGGCAGCATCATGTTGTGGGGGTGGCAGCATCATGTTGTGGGGCTGCTTTGCTGCAGGAGGGACTCGTGCACTCCACAAAATAGATGGCATCATGAGGGACGACAATTATATAGATACATTAAAGCAACATCTCAAGACATCAGTCAGGAAGTTAAATCTTAGTCGCAAATGGATCTTCCAAATGGACAATGACCCCAAGTGTACTTCCAAAGTTGTGGCAAAATGGCTTAAGGACAACAAAGTCAAGCTATTGGAGTGGCCATCACCAAGCCTTGACCTCAATCCTATAGAAAATTTGTGGGCAGAACTGAAAAAGTGTGTGTGAGCAAGGAGGCCTACAAACCTGACTCAGTTACACCAGCTCTGTCAGGAGGAATGGGTTAAAATTCACCCAACATATTGTGGGAAGCTTGTGGAAGGCTACCCGAAACGATTGACCCAATTTAAACAATTTAAAGGCAATGCTACCAAATACTAATGGAGTGTATGTAAACTTCTGACCCACTGGGAATGTGAGGAGATAAATAAAAGCTGAAATAAATCATTCTCTCTACTATTATTCTGACATTTCACATTCTTAAAATAAAGTGGTGATCCTAACTGACCTAATACAGGGAATTTTTACTGGGATTAAATGTCAGGAATTGTGAAAAACTGAGTTTAAATGGTGTATGTAAACCTCCGACTTCAACTGTATGTCATGTAGCTAGCTATATAATGTTATGTATCTATGTAATGTGTGTATGTGTCACCATCGTCAAAATAACATTCGGACCAAGGCGCAGAGTGATATGGATTCCACATCTTTTTATTCATGAAACGCACAAAACAATAAAAATCCATGTGTGTCTATGTAATGTATCTATGTAATGTGTCTATGTAATGTGTCTATGTATTGTATCTATGTAATGTATCTATGTAATGTATCTATGTATTGTATCTATGTAATGTATCTATGTAATGTATCTATGTAATGTGTCTATGTAATGTATCTATGTAATGTGTCTATGTAATGTATCTATGTAATGTATCTATGTAATGTATCTATGTAATGTATCTATGTAATGTGTCTATGTAATGTATCTATGTAATGTGTCTATGTAATGTATATATGTAATGTGTCTATGTAATGTATCTATGTAATGTGTCTATGTAATGTATCTATGTAATGTATCTATGTAATGTATCTATGTAATGTGTCTATGTAATGTATCTATGTAATGTATCAATGTAATGTATCTATGTAATGTATCAATGTAATGTGTCTATGTAATGTTTCTATGTTATGTGTCTATGTAATGTATCTATGTAATGTGTCTATGTAATTGTCACGCCCTGGCCTTAGTTATCTGTGTTTTCTTTATTATTTTGGTCAGGCCAGGGTGTAACATGGGTGATTTATTGTGTTTCGTCTTGTCTAGGGGTTTATTAGATTTATGGGATTGTGTTCAGTGTAGTTGTCTAGGTAAGTCTATGGTTGCCTAGAGTGGTTCTCAATCAGAGGCAGGTGTTTATCGTTGTCTCTGATTGGGAACCATATTTAGGCAGCCATATTCTTTGAGTATTTTGTGGGTGGTTGTCTCCTCTGTCAGTGTTTGTGCCACACAGGACTGTTTTTGGGTTTTCACGGTTCTTGTTTTGTATTCTGTTCATGTATAGTTTCTCTGATTAAAGAACCATGAACTTTAACCATGCTGCATATTGGTCCTCCGATCCTTCTAGCTTCTCCTCTTCGGAAGAAAAGGAGGAAATCCCTTAGTCATGTAATGTGTCTATATAATGCATCTATGTGATGTGATGTGTCTATGTATTGTATCTATGTTATGTGTCTGTCTATGTAATGTATCTATGTTATGTGTCTATGTAATGTATCTATGTTAAAAATAAGACCACGAGCCCAGGCTCTGTCGCAGCCGGCCGCGACCGGGAGGTCCATGGGGCGACACACAATTGGCCTTGCGTCGTCCGGGTTAGAGAGGGTTCGGTCGGTAGAGATGTCCTTGTCTCATCGCGCACTAGCGACTCCTGTGGCGGGCCGGGCACAGGGCATGCTAACCAGGTCGCCAGGTGCATGGTGTTTCCTCCGACACATTGGTGCGGCTGGCTTCCGGGTTGGATGCACGCTGTGTTAAGAAGCAGTGCGGCTTGGTTGGGTTGTGTTTCGGAGGATGCATGGCTTTCAACTTTCGTCTCTCCCGAGCCCGTACGGGAGTTGTAGCAACGAGACAAGATAGTAACTACTAACAATTGGATACCACGAAATTCGGGAGAAAAGGGGGTAAAAATTGTATTTTATTTTTTATATAAAAAAATAAGGACCACGATGGAAATGATGTCCCCGACTTTATCGTGCAATCCCTGACACTTAAAAAAACATTTGTACTGTGTGTATATATGTATTTCTTTAAACTTACAAATAAAATAAATTATTCAATCAATCCATACTGTGCAGTGGCTTGATGGACTGAAAGAGACATAACAAAACACTCAGAAGGTTTAAGACGTTCAGAGATTGTCAAGCCAAGTCTTCCATACTGGGTAAGTCTACAAGGTAGGGGAGGGATGATGTATTTTCTGTTTGTCCAGATTGACAGTCTATTGATCGACAGTCTATTGATTGACAGTCTATTGATCGACAGTCTATTGATTGACAGTTTATTGATTGACAGTCTATTGATTGACAGTCTATTGATCGACAGTCTATTGATTGACAGTCTATTGATTGACAGTCTATTGATCGACAGTCTATTGATTGACAGTTTATTGATTGACAGTCTATTGATTGACAGTCTATTGATCGACAGTCTATTGATTGACAGTTTATTGATTGACAGTCTATTGATCGACAGTCTATTGATTGACCGTTTATTGATTGACATTTTATTGATTGACAGTCTATTTCCTGTAAACCATGATATTGAAGCGCCTGAAGTCGATTTGATTGGTTGTGTGGTGCATCGGCACAGAAACCCTACGGGGTGAAAATCTGTTGCATATATAAAAAATATGACATCAAAATGTTGAAAATCTGATTTCCCCCGAGCTGATCATTGTCTGCAGTCTGCTCTGATCATAGTGTAGGTCTAATCAAACAGGCAGGGAGAGTGAGATGGTCCGTGGTGGTTGGCGAACCCTCAACCTTCTGGCCCCTTAGCCCTGCATGACATCGATTGTGCTGTAAAAGCATGCTGAAGTGGGCAAAGTCCATATCCACGTTAATAAACACAGGGTCACAATAGTTCTTGGTATTTGTAGTTGTAAATATTATTCTGAATGAATTATATGAGTGGGAGAGGGTGTTCAATGTATCCTACAGTACAAGAGGAGGGTCGTGCAAAAATATTTTTTAATTTGGGGGAGGGGGGGTGCATTTTGTTTTTGGACACCTTGAGTCGAACTGTCCCGTACATTTTCCCCCGCTCTCTCCTATTGGCTACTATCACGCCTAAAGATTGTGTGTGGGGCGGTCTTACCAATTACCACTCCTACTTAGTTTCTCTGCATGGATGACAGACGATCACCACAGTTCACTGTGAGGAGGATGGCGGAGGAGCTGCATCCAGCCGAGCACTGGTGAGTGGATTTTAATATAATACTGTTTACCAAGTTATTATAGTGAACTATTCTACAGAGTTATTATAGTGAGCTGTTCTAAAGAGTTATTATAGTGAACTATTCTACAGAGTTATTATAGTGAGCTGTTCTAAAGAGTTATTATAGTGAGCTGTTCTAAAGAGTTATTATAGTGAGCTGTTCTAAAGAGTTATTATAGTGAGCTGTTCTATAGAGTTATTATAGTGAGCTGTTCTAAAGAGTTATTATAGTGAGCTGTTCTAAAGAGTTATTATAGTGAGCTGTTCTAAAGAGTTATTATAGTGAGCTGTTCTACAGAGTTATTATAGTGAGCTGTTCTAAAGAGTTATTATAGTGAGCTGTTCTAAAGAGTTATTATAGTGAGCTGTTCTAAAGAGTTATTATAGTGAGCTGTTCTACAGAGTTATTATAGTGAGCTATTCTACAGAGTTATTATAGTGAGCTGTTCTACAGAGTTATTATAGTGAGCTGTTCTAAAGAGTTATTATAGTGAGCTATTCTACAGTTATTATAGTGAGCTATTCTACAGAGTTATTATAGTGAGCTGTTCTAAAGAGTTATTATAGTGAGCTGTTCTACAGAGTTATTATAGTGAGCTATTCTACAGAGTTATTATAGTGAGCTGTTCTACAGAGTTATTATAGTGAGCTGTTCTAAAGAGTTATTATAGTGAGCTATTCTACAGTTATTATAGTGAGCTATTCTACAGAGTTATTATAGTGAGCTATTCTACAGAGTTATTATAGTGAGCTATTCTACAGAGTTATTATAGTGAGCTATTCTACAGAGTTATTATAGTGAGCTATTCTACAGAGTTATTATAGTGAGCTATTCTACAGAGTTATTATGGTGAGCTGTTCTACAGAGTTATTATAGTGAGCTATTCTACAGAGTTATTATGGTGAGCTATTCTACAGAGTTATTATAGTGAGCTATTCTACAGAGTTATTATAGTGAGCTATTCTACAGAGTTATTATAGTGAGCTATTCTACATAGTTATTATAGTGAGCTATTCTACAGAGTTATTATAGTGAGCTATTCTACAGAGTTATTATAGTGAGCTATTCTACAGAGTTATTATAGTGAGCTATTCTACAGAGTTATTATAGTGAGCTATTCTACAGAGTTATTATAGTGAGCTATTCTACAGAGTTATTATAGTGAGCTATTCTACAGAGTTATTATGGTGAGCTGTTCTACAGAGTTATTATAGTGAGCTATTCTACAGAGTTATTATGGTGAGCTATTCTACAGAGTTATTATAGTGAGCTATTCTACAGAGTTATTATAGTGAGCTATTCTACAGAGTTATTATAGTGAGCTATTCTACAGAGTTATTATAGTGAGCTATTCTACAGAGTTATTATAGTGAGCTATTCTACAGAGTTATTATAGTGAGCTATTCTACAGAGTTATTATAGTGAGCTATTCTACAGAGTTATTATAGTGAGCTGTTCTAAAGAGTTATTATAGTGAACTATTCTACAGAGTTATTATAGTGAGCTATTCTACAGAGTTATTATAGTGAGCTATTCTACAGAGTTATTATAGTGAGCTATTCTACAGAGTTATTATAGTGAGCTGTTCTAAAGAGTTATTATAGTGAGCTGTTCTAAAGAGTTATTATAGTGAGCTGTTCTAAAGAGTTATTATAGTGAGCTGTTCTAAAGAGTTATTATAGTGAGCTGTTCTAAAGAGTTATTATAGTGAGCTGTTCTACAGAGTTATTATAGTGAGCTGTTCTAAAGAGTTATTATAGTGAGCTGTTCTAAAGAGTTATTATAGTGAGCTGTTCTACAGAGTTATTATAGTGAGCTGTTCTACAGAGTTATTATAGTGAGCTGTTCTAAAGAGTTATTATAGTGAGCTGTTCTAAAGAGTTATTATAGTGAGCTGTTCTAAAGAGTTATTATAGTGAGCTGTTCTACAGAGTTATTATAGTGAGCTATTCTACAGAGTTATTATAGTGAGCTGTTCTACAGAGTTATTATAGTGAGCTGTTCTAAAGAGTTATTATAGTGAGCTATTCTACAGTTATTATAGTGAGCTATTCTACAGAGTTATTATAGTGAGCTGTTCTAAAGAGTTATTATAGTGAGCTATTCTACAGTTATTATAGTGAGCTATTCTACAGAGTTATTATAGTGAGCTATTCTACAGAGTTATTATAGTGAGCTATTCTACAGAGTTATTATAGTGAGCTATTCTACAGAGTTATTATAGTGAGCTATTCTACAGAGTTATTATAGTGAGCTATTCTACAGAGTTATTATGGTGAGCTGTTCTACAGAGTTATTATAGTGAGCTATTCTACAGAGTTATTATGGTGAGCTATTCTACAGAGTTATTATAGTGAGCTATTCTACAGAGTTATTATAGTGAGCTATTCTACAGAGTTATTATAGTGAGCTATTCTACATAGTTATTATAGTGAGCTATTCTACAGAGTTATTATAGTGAGCTATTCTACAGAGTTATTATAGTGAGCTATTCTACAGAGTTATTATAGTGAGCTATTCTACAGAGTTATTATAGTGAGCTATTCTACAGAGTTATTATAGTGAGCTATTCTACAGAGTTATTATGGTGAGCTGTTCTACAGAGTTATTATAGTGAGCTATTCTACAGAGTTATTATGGTGAGCTATTCTACAGAGTTATTATAGTGAGCTATTCTACAGAGTTATTATAGTGAGCTATTCTACAGAGTTATTATAGTGAGCTATTCTACAGAGTTATTATAGTGAGCTATTCTACAGAGTTATTATAGTGAGCTATTCTACAGAGTTATTATAGTGAGCTATTCTACAGAGTTATTATAGTGAGCTATTCTACAGAGTTATTATAGTGAGCTATTCTACAGAGTTATTATAGTGAGCTATTCTACAGAGTTATTATAGTGAGCTATTCTACAGAGTTATTATAGTGAGCTATTCTACAGAGTTATTATAGTGAGCTATTCTACAGAGTTATTATAGTGAGCTATTCTACAGAGTTATTATAGTGAGCTATTCTACAGAGTTATTATAGTGAGCTATTCTACAGAGTTATTATAGTGAGCTATTCTACAGAGTTATTATAGTGAGCTATTCTACAGAGTTATTATAGTGAGCTATTCTACAGAGTTATTATAGTGAGCTATTCTACAGAGTTATTATAGTGAGCTATTCTACAGAGTTATTATAGTGAGCTATTCTACAGAGTTATTATAGTGAGCTATTCTACAGAGTTATTATAGTGAGCTATTCTACAGAGTTATTATAGTGAGCTATTCTACAGAGTTATTATAGTGAGCTATTCTACAGAGTTATTATAGTGAGCTATTCTACAGAGTTATTATAGTGAGCTATTCTACAGAGTTATTATAGTGAGCTATTCTACAGAGTTATTATAGTGAGCTATTCTACAGAGTTATTATAGTGAGCTATTCTACAGAGTTATTATAGTGAGCTATTCTACAGAGTTATTATAGTGAGCTATTCTACAGAGTTATTATAGTGAGCTATTCTACAGAGTTATTATAGTGAGCTATTCTACAGAGTTATTATAGTGAGCTATTCTACAGAGTTATTATAGTGAGCTATTCTACAGAGTTATTATAGTGAGCTATTCTACAGAGTTATTATAGTGAGCTATTCTACAGAGTTATTATAGTGAGCTATTCTACAGAGTTATTATAATGAGCTATTCTACAGAGTTATTATAGTGAGCTATTCTACAGAGTTATTATAGTGAGCTATTCTACAGAGTTATTATAGTGAGCTATTCTACAGAGTTATTATAGTGAGCTATTCTACATAGTTATTATAGTGAGCTATTCTACAGAGTTATTATAGTGAGCTATTCTACATAGTTATTATAGTGAGCTATTCTACAGAGTTATTATGGTGAGCTATTCTACAGAGTTATTATAGTGAGCTATTCTACAGAGTTCCCCAACTTACAGAATGTTTAAGGAATGATAGGATACCTCGTTGAGCAATATGCCTCAATGTTAATGACTCTGATATAAACATGCTGATGTAAACATTCGTTTTAAAAAGCCCCATTAATTGATTTAGTAGGCCCGACTAGAATTCAAACACATAGCCTCATAGCGCATCTACCATTAAATATTTTAGTTCACTAAGATATGTTTTATTTTGTGACAAAGCTATACGTGTAATTTTATTTGTATAAAATGATCTGCCTTGACAAATGGACATATTGCTTCCTGTGAACTTGGTGCCTGTAACGGCGTTCGTCTGTTGAAAGAGGAGCGGACCAAAATGCAGCGTGGTGGTTACTCATGTTCTTTAATGTAGAAGAACAAATACAAAACAACAAACGTAACGCGAAAACCTATACAGCCTATCTCGTGACAACAAACACAGAGACAGGAACAATCACCCACGAAACACTCAAAGAATATGGCTGCCTAAATATGGCTCCCAATCAGAGACAACGATAATCACCTGCCTCCGATTGAGAACCAATTCAGACAGCCATAGACTTTGCTAGAGAACCCCACTAAACCACAAACCCGATACCTAACAAAAACCCCAGGACAAAACACACAACATACAAAAACCTATGCCACACCCTGGCCTGACCAAATAAATTAAGATAAACACAGAATACCTCGACCAGGGCGTGACAGTGCCGCTACGTCACGTGGACCTTTGAATGTACAGTATTTATTGCAGAATGACATGGCTCAGTGGAGATAAGATTATTAAAGCCTGGATATGTCTGCCACTACCATTGTAGCCAGCCACATAACTTTGTGACATTCAGAATGTTTTTCACACCTGTAGCTAGAAAGAGTCGTAGAGTTGATTCTATAAAGGGTTTTGTTCCTTTGTTACACTGAAATGATGACCCGATAGTTAATAGACTACCCCTGTCTTACTATTCAGCCAGAGGGAGACCTTGTTGCACATTGGTTGGCATGTTATTTTAAATTAAACATAGCTAGACTACTGTAGATAAGGGGAGATTATTGTAGAAGTTTGTTATATTAAACATAGCTAGACTACTGTAGATAAGGGGACATTATTGGAGAAGTTTGTTATATTAAACATAGCTAGACTACTGTAGATAAAGGGAGATTATTGTAAAAGTTTGTTATATTAAAAATAGCTAGACTACTGTAGATGAGGGGACATTATTGGAGAAGTTTGTTATATTAAACATAGCTAGACTACTGTAGATAAAGGGAGATTATTGTAAAAGTTTGTTATATTAAAAATAGCTAGACTACTGTAGATAAAGGGAGATTATTGTAAACGTTGGTTATATTAAACATAGCTAGACTACTGTAGATAAAGGGAGATTATTGTAAACGTTGGTTATATTAAACATAGCTAGACTACTGTAGATAAAGGGAGATTATTGTAAAAGTTTGTTATATTAAAAATAGCTAGACTACTGTAGATAAAGGGACATTATTGGAGAAGTTTGCTATAAAGCTGTTAGAAGTCTGCCTCCATGATCGCTGAACGTCAAAGTTCACTGGGTTTATGACATCAGCAGGACCGTTTACGCAATGTTGTGTGTGTGCTCAGGTACAGGTGTATCTCCAGTTGGCTTCCATCTTGGTGCCCCACCTCCCTCTCTCAGCTAAAGGATGCAGAGGACAAAATGCTCAAGGGTAAGAGTGTGTGTGTGTGTGTGTGTGTGTGACTACATCCTCTCTCCTACCCGTCATACTTGCACATCTTATCTCCTCTCTCATTTTGCTCTCCCTCCCTGTTCCCCTCCATCTTTCTTCTCCATCCCTCCATCCATGTCTCTCCTCTCAGCTGTGAAGACCCAATTCTCCAGGCAAGATGTCCCGATATCCAATGGCAACTATGTCTGGACCATAGCATTCAACGCCAAAGGATATCCCTCACTCCCCCCCCAGCCCCAGTCTAAGCCCCAGCCTCATCCCTCTTCTCCCCAGCCCTCTCTCCAGCGCTGCCCCCGTCCTCCGCTAGTGCTGCTCCATGGGTTTGGGGGTGGTGTGGGTCTGTGGGCTCAGAACCTGGACTCTTTGTGTGGCAGTGGAGCCGTGTATGCCCTGGATCTGCTGGGGTTCGGTCGTAGCAGCAGGCCCCTGTTCAGCGTGGACCCCAAGGGGGCAGAGGAGCAGTTCATAGGGGCCCTGGAGGAGTGGAGAGACAGGGTGGGCCTGGAGGAAATGATCCTGCTGGGACACAACCTGGGAGGATACCTGGCTGCTGCTTACACACTTAAACACCCACACAGGTCAGCGGGACGAGAGGAGGGGGGGTCGTGTGTTTTTGTTCATACTGTGTGTTCATACGTACACTGAGTGTACAAAACATTAGGAACACCTGCTTTTTTCATGACATAGACCAGGGATACTCAACTACTATTGGAGAAGGTCCAGTGACACAAATCTCCTAGGTGACAAAGGTCCGGATGGACGCCGTCCTTTATCGGTGATGTGGTACAGCGTAGTAACAAGCATTGTCGCCTACGACATAGGAAACACGTTGTTATATAAAATGTACATTAAATACAATAAATTAGACTAAGAATTTGTATTAATTACAACTTCTTTCGAATGTAAACATGTGCAAAATTGTATCAACATCGCTGAAGAACAAAAGTGGTCGCATCATTGTCTATGCAAAAAGTGCACTGTTGAACCAATGTACATGGCGTCAGGTAGACTAGTGGTTAGAGTGTTGGACTAGTAACCGAAAAGGTTGCAAGATCGAATCCCCGAGCTGACAAGGTAAAAATCTGTCGTTCTGCCCTTGAACAAGGCAGAAAAAACAAAAAACCGCACCAGGCTCAACAATGAACACCTGCACCATTGTCTCAAGAGTTTCTCTCACACCATTTGTGCCAATGTTCAAAGCATTGGCAGGAGACAGAATAATGTAATTTCTCATTGATGCAAGGGCAAGGCCCACTGTTCCTAGGCCGTCATTGAAAATAAGAATTTGTTCTTAACTGACTTGCCTAGTTAAATAACTTAATATTTCAAAAATATTTATTTATTTAAATGAAGTAAAGTGCATGTTTTCTGGAGAACAAAGGAGAGTTGAAGAAACATTATAATCAGAACGTCACTCTGGGCCATGCAGTATTCATGTAGAAGTCACTGTGGGCCATGCAGTATTCATGTAGAAGTCACTGTGGGCCATGCAGTATTCATGTAGAAGTCACTGTGGGCCATGCAGTATTCATGTAGAAGTAACCGTGGGCCATGCAGTATTCATGTAGAAGTCACCGTGGGCCATGCAGTATTCATGTAGAAGTCACTGTGGGCCATGTAGTATTCATGTAGAAGTCACCGTGGGCCATGCAGTATTCATGTAGAAGTCACTGTGGGCCATGTAGTATTCATGTAGAAGTCACCGTGGGCCATGCAGTATTCATGTAGAAGTCACCGTGGGCCATGCACTATTCATGTAGAAGTCACCGTGGGCCATGCAGTATTCATGTAGAAGTCACCGTGGGCCATGCAGTATTCATGTAGAAGTCACCGTGGGCCATGCAGTATTCATGTAGAAGTCACCGTGGGCCATGCAGTATTCATGTAGAAGTCACCGTGGGCAATGCAGTTGTAACTTTAGACCGTCCCCTCGCCCATACCGGGGCGCGAACCAGGGACCCTCTGTACACATCAACAACAGTCACCCACGAAGCATCGTTACCCATCGCTCCACAAAAGCCGCGGCCCTTGCAGAGCAAGGGGAACTACTACTTCAAGGTCTCAGAGCAAGTGACGTCACCGATTGAAACGCTATTTAGCGCGCACCGCCGCTAACTAAGCTAGCCGTTTCACATCCGTTACACAGTATTCATGTAGAAGTCACTGTGGGCCTTGCCCTTGCATCAATGAGAAATTACATTGTTCTGTCTCCTGCCAATGCTTTGAACATTGGCACAAATGGTGAGAGAGCAACCATGAGACAATGGTGCAGGTGTTCATTGTTGAGCCTGGTGCGGTTTTTGTTTTTAAGAAAGTTAATTGTGGAGAAGGCCGATTCACAGCTGTATGTGGAGCCAAAGAAGTGCCAATTTCTTGAGAACGAAGACTTCAGCTGCAGGCACCATCTTTCCCCAGGAAGTGACAGGGTCACAGTCACCAGCCTGCTCCTTCAAAGACACGTTTTCTTGCAGTTCAAACAACTCCATCTGCAGTGATGTAACATCTACCCATCGGAAGATCTGTTTTGCTTCTTCTGACAACTTTGTCACATTTTGTGACCATGAAGAGGTTCTGGATGAGCAACAGCAGTTCTCTTCCAACAGTGATGTCATCAAAGCGAGCCTGGAAGTTATCCCTCAGCTTCTGGATGAAATCAACATGGTTGGGAAAAATCACCGCAGTGCCCAGGTGATGAAAAAAAAAGATGTCTAAAAATATAACAAAATGCAATGTTGTCCGGTCCGGATTGACCCTTCTCTGGGTCCGGACGTGGACCGCGGTCCGCCAGTTGAGTTTGGCTGACATAGACTGACCAGGTAAATCCAGGTGAACGCTATGATCCCTTATTGATGTCACTTGTTAAATCCACTTCAATCAGTGTAGATGAAGGGCAGGAGACAGGTTAAAGAAGGATTTTTAAGCCTTGAGACATTTGAGACGGATGGTTTATGTGTGCCATTCAGGGCAAGACACTTTAAATGCCATTGAACAGGATATGGTAGTAGGTGCCATGAGCACCGGTTTGGGTCAAGAACTCAACCCTGCTGGGTTTTTCACACTCAACAGTTTTCTGTGTGTATCAAGAATGATCACCACCCAAAGGACATCCAGCCAACTTGACACAACTGTGGGATACATTTCAATCAACGTGGGTCAGCATCCCTATGAAACACTTGGGGACACTTTGTAGAGTCCATGCCCTAACAAATTGAGGCTGTTCTGAGGTCAGAAGGGGCGAGTTGCAACTCAATATTAGGAAGGTGTTCTTAATGTTTTGTACACTCAGTGTATGTGTTCACACTGTGTGTGTTTACAGGGTGAAACACCTGATCCTGGTGGAGCCATGGGGGTTCCCGGCCCGCCCAGAGAGCATGGATCAGGAGAAGTCTATCCCAGTGTGGATCAGAGCCATGGGGGTCGTCATGAGTCCCTTCAACCTCCTGGCTACACTAAGACTGGCTGGACCACTGGGTAAGATATCAACACTGAGACTGGCTGACCACTGGGTAAGATATCAACACTGAGACTGGCTGACCACTGGGTAAGATATAAACACTGACTGGCTGGACCACTGGGTAAGATATAAACACTGACTGGTTGGACCACTGGGTAAGATATAAACACTGACTGGCTGAACCACTGGGTAAGATATAAGCACTGACTGTCTGGACCACTGGGTATGATATAAACACTGACTGGCTGGACCACTGGGTAAGATATAAACACTGACTGGTTAGACCACTGGGTAAGATATAAACACTGACTGGCTGGACCACTGGGTAAGATATAAACACTGACTGGCTGGACCACTGGGTAAGATATAAACACTGACTGGCTGGACCACTGGGTAAGATATAAACACTGACTGGCTGGACCACTGGGTAAGATATAAACACTGACTGGCTGGACCACTGGGTAAGATATAAACACTGACTGGCTGGACCACTGGGTAAGATATACACACTAAGACTGGATATACAGTGCCTTCGGAAAGTATTCAGACCCCTTGACTTTTTCCACATTTTGTTACATTACAGCCTTGTTCTAAACTTGATTATTTAAAAAAACACATCCTCAGCAATCTAAACACACATAGTTGACAAAGCAAACACAGGTTTTGAGAAATTTTTGCAAATGTATGAAAAATAAAAAACAGAAATACCTTATTTACATAAGTATTCATACTCTTTGCTATGAGACTTGGTATTGAGCTCAGGCACATCCTGTTTCCATTGATCGTCCTTTAGATTTACCTTCGGTAAATTGGACATGATTTGGAAAGGCACACACCAGTCCCACAGCTCACAGTGTATGCCAGAGCAAAAACCAAGCCATGAGGTCGAAGGAATTGTCTGTAGAGATCTGAGACAGGATTGTGTTAAGGCACAGATCTGGGGAAGGGTACCAAAGAATGTCTGCAGCATTGAAGGTCCCCAAGAACACAGTGGACTCCATCATTCTTAAATGGAAGAAGTTTGGATCCACCAAGACTCATCCTAGATCTGGCCGGACTTGAGCAATCAGGGAGAAGGGCCTTCGTCAGGGAGGTGAACAAGAACCCAATTGTCCTTCTGACAGAGCTCTAGAGTTTCTCTGTTGAGATGGGAGAACCTTCCAGAAGGACAATCATCTCTGCAGCACTCCATCAATCAGGCCCTTATGTTTGAGTGGCCAGACGGAAGCCAACGGAAGCCACTCCTCAGTAAAAAACACCTGACAGCCCACTTGGAGTTTGCCAAAAGGCACCTAAAGGACTCTCAGACCATGAGAAACAAGATTCTCTGGTCTGATGAAACCAAGATTGAACTCTTTGGCCTGAATGACAAGCGCCACGTCTTGAGGAAAACTGGCACCATCTCTACGGTGAAGCATGATGGTGGCCGCATCATGCTGTGGGGATGTTTTTCAGCGGCAGGGACTGGGAGACTAGTCAGGATCAAGGTAAAGATGAACTGAGCAAAGTACAGAGAGATCCTTGATGAAAACATGCTCCAGAGCGCTCAGGACCTGACTGGGGCGAAGGTTCACCTTCCAACAGGACAACGACCCTAAGTACATAGTCAAGACAACACAGGAGTGGCTTTGGGACAAGTCTCTAAATGTCCTTGAGTGGCCCAGCCAGAGCCAGGACTTGAACCCAATGGAACATCTCCGGAGAGACCTGAAAATAGCTGTGCAACAACGCTCCCCATCCAACTTGGAGGAAAAAGGGGGAGGCTTGCAAGCCTAAGAACACCCTCCCAACCGTGAAGCATGGGGGTGGCAGCATCATGTTGTGGGGGTGGCAGCATCATGTTGTGGGGGTGCTTTGCTGCAGGAGGGACTGGTGCACTTCACAAAATAGATGGCATCATGAGGCAGGGAAGTGATGTGGATATATTGAAGCAACATCTTCAGACATCAGTCAGGAAGTTAAAGCTTAGTCACAAATGGGTCTTCCAAATGGAAGACCCATTGAACGACTGATTCACGCTGTCTCCTCTGAACAGTTGAGATGTGTCTGTTACTTGAACTCTGTGAAGCAAACATTTGGGCTGCAATTTCTGAGGCTGGTAACTCTAATGAACTTATCCTCTGCAGGAGAGATAACTCTGGGCCTTCCTTTCCTGTGGCGGTCCTCATGAGAGCCACTTTCTTCATAGCTCTTGATGGTTTTTGCGACTGCATTTGAAGAAACATTCAACGTTCTTGACATTTTCCAGATTGACTGTCCTTCATGTAATGATGGACTGTCGTTTCTCTTTGCTTATTTGAGCTATTCTTTCCATAATATGGACTTGGTCTTTTACCAAATAGGGCTATATTTTGTATACCACCCTTAACTTTTAAAACATCTTATGGCTGGGGGCAGTATTGAGTAGCTTGGATGAATAAGGTCCCCAGAGTAAACTGCCTGCTACTTTGTCCCAGTTGCTAATATATGCATATTAGTATATTTGGATAGAAAATACTCTGAAGTTTCTAAAACTGTTTGAATGATGTCTGTGAGTAAAACAGAACTCATATGGCAGGCAAAAACCTGAGAAAAAATCCAACCAGGAAGTTGGAAATCTGAGGTTTGTAGTTTTTCAACCCAGCCCCTATTGAATATACAGTGTCTATGGGGTCATGTTGCACTTCCTAAGGCTTCCACTAGATGTCAACAGTCTTTAGAACCTAGTTTGATGCTTCTACTGTGAAGTGGGGCCGAATGAGAGGGGAATGAGTCAGAGGTCTGTCAGAATGCTTTGAGCTCGTGACGCTCGTTCACGTGAGAGGTAGCTCTAGTTCCATTGCTTTTCTGAAGACAAAGGAATTCTCCGGTTGGAACATTATTGAAGATTTATGTTAACATCATAAAGATTGATTCTATACATCGTTTGACATGTTTCTACGGACTGTAACAGAACTTTTTGACATTTCGTCTGCAACTAGTGAACACGCTTCCTGAGGTTGGATTTGTTTTTCAAAATGCGCTAACAAAAGTAGCTAACAAATCAAACATTTATTGTGGAACTGGGATTCATGGGAGTGCATTCTGATGAAGATCATCAAAGGTAAGTAAATATTTATTATGTTATTTCTGACTTCTGTTGACTGCACAATATGGCGGATATCTTTTTGGCTTGTTGGGTCTCTGAGCGCCGTACTCAGATTATTGCATGGTTTGCTTTTTCCGTAAAGCTGTTTTGAAATCTGACACAGCGGTTGCATTAAGGAGAAGTGTATCTATAATTCCATGCATAACATTTGTATTTTCATCAACATTTATAATGAGTATTTCTGTAAATTGATGTGGCTCTCTGCAAAATCACTGGATGTTTTTGGAACTACTGAACACAATAGCCCATGTATACTGAGATTTTTTTTTAATATAAATGTGAACTTTATCAAACAAAACATACATGTATTGTGTAACATGAAGTCCCATGAGTGTCATCTGATGAAGATCATCAAAGGCTAGTGATTAATTCTATCTCTATTTCTGATTTTTGTGACTCCACTCTTTGCCTGGAAACGTGGCTGTGTTTTTCTGTGACTTGGCTCTGACCTAACATAATCGTTTGTGGTGCTTTAGCTGTAAAGCCTATTTGAAATCGGACACTGTGGTGGGATTAACAACAAGATTATCTTTAAAATGGTATAAAATACTTGTATGTTTGAGGAATTTTAATTATGAGATTTCTGTTGTTTGAATTTGGCGCCCTGCACTTTCACTGGCTGTTGTCATATCGATCCCGTTAGCGGGATCTCAGCCCTAAGAAGTTTAACACAACTGATTGGCTCAAACACATTAAGAAGGACTGAAAGTCCACAAATGAACTTTTAACAAGGCACTCCTGTTAATTGAAATGCATTCCAGGTGACTGCCCCATGAAGCTGGTTGAGAGAATGCCAAGAGTGTGCAAAGTTGTCATGAAGGCAACGTGTGGATACTTTGAAGAACACAAAAGTTGAAAGACTTGCAAGATGTTACAACATTAAAGGTGTTAATTGGTGGACTCCCTCTCTCCATTCCTCCTCCATCCCTCTCTCCATTCCTCCTCCACCCCTCTCTCCATTCCTCCTCCACCCCTCTCTCCATTCCTCCTCCCTCCCTCTCTCCATTCCTCCTCCCTCCCCCTCTCCATTCCTCCTCCCTCCGTCTCTCCATTCTTCCTCCATCCGTCTCTCCATTCCTCCTCCATCCGTCTCTCCATTCCTCCTCCATCCGTCTCTCCATTCCTCCTCCATTCCTCCTCCACCCCTCTCTCCATTCCTCCTCCACCCCTCTCCCCATTCCTCCTCCACCCCTCTCTCCATTCCTCCTCCATCCCTCTCTCCATTCCTCCTCCATCCCTCTCTCCATTCCTCCTCCATCCCTCTCTCCTTTCCTCCTCCATCCCTCTCTCCATTCCTCCTCCATTCCTCTCTCCATTCCTCCTCCATCCATCTCTCCATTCCTCTTCCATCCATCTCTCCATTCCTCCTCCACCCCTCTCTCCATTCCTCCTCCACCCCTCTCTCCATTCCTCCTCCACCCCTCTCTCCATTCCTCCTCCACCCGTCTCTCTCCATTCCTCCTCCACCCCTCTCTCCATTCCTCCTCCACCCCTCTCTCCACCCCTCTCTCCATTCCTCCTCCATCCCTCTCTCCATTCCTCCTCCATCCCTCTCTCCATCCCTCTCTCCATTCCTCCTCCATTCCTCTCTCCATCCCTCTCTCCATTCCTCCTCCATTCCTCCTCCATCCCTCTCTCCATTCCTCCTCCATCCCTCTCTCCATCCCTCTCTCCATCCCTCTCTCCATTCCTCCTCCATCCCTCTCTCCATCCCTCCTCCATTCCTTTCTTACTCACTCAGGTCCGATGTTGGTCCAGACCATCAGGTCAGATTTTAAACAGAAGTACTCTTCAGTGTTTGATGACAACACTGTATCAGACTACATCTACCATCTCAATGCACAGACACCCAGGTAGGTATATACTGTGTATATATATATATATATATATATATATATATATATACTCACTCACTCACTCACTCACTCACTCACTCACTCAGACTCATACACACACTCTCTAACACCCGTTCTCGCTCCATAGTGGTGAAGCAGCATTTAAGAACATGACGGTACCATATGGCTGGGCTAAGAGACCGATGCTGGATCGTATCGTACACATCCGACCCGACATTCCCATATCCATCATCTATGGATCCCGATCCAGCATCGACAGTGACTCGGGATACACTCTCCAGAAAACCAGACTGGATGTGGACATCATGGTGAGTTGATGATTCTTGTAGCAAGTTCTCTGAAAGTGTTATGAAATGGATCGGTCACATGTACCGTCGTTTTCTGGGATGTCAAGTGTCTCTCTCTGTCTCTCTCTCTCTCTGTCTCTCTCTGTCTCTGTCTCTCTCTCTGTCTCTCTCTCTCTCTGTCTCTCTCTGTCTCTGTCTCTCTCTCTGTCTCTCTCTCTCTCTGTCTCTCTCTCTCTCTGTCTCTGTCTCTCGCTCTCTCTCTCTGTCTCTGTCTCTCTCTCTCTGTCTCTCTCTGTCTCTGTTACTCTCTCTCTGTCTCTCTCTCTGTCTCTCTCCCTCTGTCTATCTGTCTCTCTCTCTCTCTGTCTCTGTCTCTGTCTCTGTCTCTCTCTCTCTCAATTCAATTAAATTTGCTATATTGGCTTATTTTGGATATTTACAATATAAAAATGAGAATCAAAATTGTCAACGGGACAACAGTAACAACAATAACCAAGTGTCAAAATAACCATACATTCAACAATAACAATACGCATACAGTAGAGTACATGTGCAGGTTGATTGGTCTGTCAGACACTGTCCCTCATCTTATGGCAGGCAGCAATGTAGTGCGCTGCCAACCCACAGCTCTCTGCGTCCTCCCCCAACAGGATGGGTAGCCTGTCCTCATCAGAGAGATCTTTGAACCCTTGAATAAGGGTTTCAAATTTGGGGAAATGACACTCTCTAATTGTTTTATATTTTTCACATTGTGTCAGGAAATGCAGCTCCGTCTCAGGTTCTGCTGTTGTGCAGTGGTTACACAGCCTTTCCTCTACAGGGCAAGGTTCTGCTGTTGTGCAGTGGTTACACAGCCTTTCCTCTACAGGGCCAGGTTCTGCTGTGGTGCAGTGGTTTCACAGCCTTTCCTCTACAGGGCCAGGTTCTGCTGTTGTGCAGTGGTTTCACAGCCTTTCCTCTACAGGGCCAGGTTCTGCTGTTGTGCAGTGGTTTCACAGCCTTTCCTCTATAGGGAGCCAGGTTCTGCTGTTGTGCAGTGGTTTCACAGCCTTTCCTCCATAGGGAGCCAGGTTCTGCTGTTGTGCAGTGGTTTCACAGCCTTTCCTCTACAGGGAGCCAGGTTCTGCTGTTGTGCAGTGGTTGCACAGCCTTTCCTCTACAGGGAGACAGGTTTTCCTGTGTCTACCCTTCTCATTGGCAAGGCTGTGCTCACTGAGCCTGTACGTTGTCAAGGTTTTTCTAAGGTGTTGATCAGTAACCATGGTTAAATATTTAGCCACAGTGTACTGTCGATTTAGGGCCAGATAGCACTGCATTTTGCTTTGTGTTTGTGCTTGTGTTTCCCAATAAGCAATATAGTTTGGTTTTGACTGTGTTGTAATTTGGTTTATCCTGATTGATTGGATATTCTGGTCCTGAGGCTTCAGTGTGTTAGTAGAACAGGTTTGTGAACTCAGCCCCAGGACCAGCTGGATGAGGGGACTGAGGCTTCAGTGTGTTAGTAGAACAGGTTGGTGAACTCAGCCCCAGGACCAGCTGGATGAGGGGACTGAGGCTTCAGTGTGTTAGTAGAACAGGTTGGTGAACTCAGCCCCAGGACCAGCTGGATGAGGGGACTGGGGCTTCAGTGTGTTAGTAGAACAGGTTGGTGAACTCAGCCCCAGGACCAGCTGGATGAGGGGACTGGGGCTTCAGTGTGTTAGTAGAACAGGTTGGTGAACTCATCCCCAGGACCAGCTGGATGAGGGGACTGAGGCTTCAGTGTGTTAGTAGAACAGGTTGTTGAACTCAGCCCCAGGACCAGCTGGATGAGGGGACTGGGGCTTCAATGTGTTAGTAGAACAGGTTGGTGAACTCAGCCCCAGGACCAGCTGGATGAGGGGACTGGGGCTTCAGTGTGTTAGTAGAACAGGTTAGTGAACTCAGCCCCAGGACCAGCTGGATGAGGGGACTGGGGCTTCAGTGTGTTAGTAGAACAGGTTAGTGAACTCAGCCCCAGGACCAGCTGGATGAGGGGACTGGGGCTTCAGTGTGTTAGTAGAACAGGTTAGTGAACTCAGCCCCAGGACCATCTGGATGAGGGGACTGGGGCTTCAGTGTGTTAGTAGAACAAGTTTGTGAACTCAGCCCCAGGACCAGCTGGATGAGGGGACTCTTTTCTTTGCTCTGCTCTTGGCATTGCAGGGCTTAGTAGTGATATGAGAGGGGGCCACTGTATTTTAGATGTTTCCTAAACTTAATTGCTCTTTTTTGAGTTTGTATTATGATTGGATATTGACCTAATTCTGCCCTGCATGCATTGTTTGTAGTTTTCCTCTGGACATGTAGGAGAATCTTACAGAACTCTGCATGCAGTGTTTCAATGGGGTGTTTATCTCAGTTCTATCTCAGTTCATTCACTGCCTCATTAAGGTGTCCAGTTGAGCTTATTTTTAAACCTAAGTAATTGCTGCTGCTAAGTAATTTCTGCTGTGATGTCACACTGTGCTATTTCACCCAATAGATATGGGAATTTATCAAAATTGGATTTGTTTTCAAATTCTTTCTGTGTAATCTGAAGGAAATATGGGTCTCTAAAATATGGTCATACATTTGGCAGTAGGTTAGGAAGTGCAGCTCAGTTTCCACCTAATTTTGTGGGCAGTGTGCACATAGCCTGTCTTCTCCTGAGAGCCATGTCTGCCCATGGAGTCCTCTCTCAATAGCAAGGCTATGCTCACTGAGTCAATACATAGTCAAAGCTTTTCTTAATTTTGGGTCAGTCAAAGTGGTCAGGTATTCTGCCACTGTGTCAAGTAGTTATATTTTGTTTCCTCATGATTGATTTGGTTGGATCTAATTGTGTTGCTGTCCTGGGGATCTTTGGTGTTCTACGTTGTACATGGAGGATGTTTTGATTTTTGTGCCCCATTTTGTGAATTCTCGGTTGGTTCTAGATGGAGTTAATATTTGTGGTCACGGCAACTGGACCTTTTTTGGAACACCATTGTTGTTGTCTTACTGAGATTCACTGTCAGGGCCCCAGGTCTGACAGAATCTGTGCAGAAGATCTAGGTGCTGCCGTAAGTCCTCCTTGATTGGGGACAGCAAACAGTAGACATTTGACTTCAGAGTCTAGTAGGGTGGAATTTGTGGTCTGTATATTTCCTCATTTAATTTAGGATACCATTAACACCACAGGTCTTTTTGTGTTGGAGGGTTTGTATTTTGTTCTGTAGTTCATTCAATGTAATTGGAGAATCCAGTGGGTTCTGGTAGTCTTTAACAGTTGATTCTACGATTTGTATTTGATCATGTATATGTTTTTGCTGTTTGTTCTTTGTTATAGAGCCAAAAAGATTGGAGAAGTGGTTAATCCATGCATCTCTGTTTTGGATAGAACTCTTTGTGTGGTTGTTTGTTTAGTGTTGTCACGACTTCTGCCGAAGTCGGTTCCTCTCCTTGTTCGGGCGGTGTTCGGCGGTCGACTTCACCGGTTGTCTAGCCATCGCCGATCCCATTTTTTCATTTTCCATTTGTTTTGTCTTGTTTTTCCCCACACACCTGGTTTTCATTCCCCCATTACGTGTTGGGTATTTAACCCTCTGTTCCCTCCATGTCTTTGTGCAGAATTGTTTGTTGTAAGTGCTAAGTGCACGGTGTTGTCTGGTGCGCTACGGGTTTTGTACCCATACGTTGCATTTCTGGATACCTGTGGTTTTGATATTAAACAGAAATGTCATCTTGGTTTCGCCTGTAGCATCAGTTCTGTGGCACTCACAGACAATATCTTTGCAGATTTGGAAACGTCAGAGTGTTTTTTCTTTCCAAAGCTGTCAATTAGATGCATAGTCGAGCATCTTTTCGTGACAAAATATCTTGTTTAAAACGGGAATGTTTTTTTTTTTATCCAAAAATTAAAAGAGCGCCCCCTATATCAAAGAAGTTAAACTGCTCCGGTTATTACCCAGTTCTGCTCTCCTGCGTCTGACTTCTCTGCCACCAGTTAAGCACCCCTTACAAGTGTTTTACAATTTTCCCAGAAGTGGTTAGATTCTATGGATTCTTCAATGACTTTGAGCTGATTTCTGATGTGCTGTTCCTTCTTTTTCTGTAGTGTATTTCTGTATTGTTTTAGTGATTCACTATAGTGAAGGCGTAGGCTCAGGTTTTCTGGGTCTCTCTGTGTTTTTGGTTGGACAGGTTCCTCCATTTCTTTCTTAGGTTTTTGCGTTTTTGAATTTAAGTGAATTTACTCATCAAACCACTTGTCATTGTTGTACATTTTTCTACGGTTGTCTTGTTGAAATGTTTCGATTTTATAGGGAATCTGAGAGGTCAAATATGCTGTTAAGGCATTGAATTTGTTGTACTCTAAATGTTTTCTGGTAGGTTTCCACACTACTTTCCTTCCATCTATAGCAATCTCTTAATAGTATGCAGTTTGTTCAGCTTTGATGGTTGATTATTGATCTTTCAATTCAATTCAATTCAAAGGGCTTAATTGGCAATGGAAACATATGTTTATATTGCCAAAGCACGTGAAATAGATAAACAATAAAAAATGAACAGTAAACATTACACTGACAAAAGTTAAAGGAATAGAAACATTTCAAATGTCACATCATGGCTACGGTATGTACAGTGTTGTAACGATGTGCAAATTATTTAAAGTACAAAAGGGAAAATATATAATTATCTCTCTCTCTCTCCAGGTGATAAGGGGAGGAGGTCACTATGTATTTGCTGACCAGCCAGATGACTTCAATCAGAACATTCTTCACATCCTAGCCAGGATGGACGGAGTGAAGGATGAGAGGAGGGAGAGAAGGATGAGAGGAGGGAGAGAAGGATGAGAGGAGGGAGAGAAGGATGAGAGGAGGGAGAGAAGGATGAGAGGAGGGCGAGAAGGATGAGAGGAGGGCGAGAAGGATGAGAGGAGGGCGAGAAGGATGAGAAGAGGGCGAGAAGGATGAGAGGAGGGCGAGAAGGATGAGAGGAGGGCGAGAGGGATGAGAGGAGGGCGAGAGGGATGAGAGGAGGGCGAGAGGGATGAGAGGAGGGCGAGAGGGATGAGAGGAGGGCGAGAGGGATGAGAGGAGGGCGAGAGGGATGAGAGGAGGGCGAGAAGGATGAGAGGAGGGCGAGAAGGATGAGAGGAGGGCGAGAAGGATGAGAGGAGGGCGAGAGGGATGAGAGGAGGGAGAGAAGGATGAGAGGAGGGAGGAGGGGAGAGAGGCAG